>NC_091960.1:26698504-26863440 GCF_031021105.1 Erythrolamprus reginae | reverse complement strand
TTTCTCCTTCGTACCTTCTTCCCTGCCTCCCTTCAGTCCTTCCTCTCTTACTCTCCCCTTTCATAAGTTTCCTTGCTTCCTTCCTCTGTTCCTGTCCCTTCCCTCTTTCCTTCCTTCCCACCCTCCGTCCATTCATTCACCCATTCCTCTCTTGATCGCCCCTTTTACCATTCCTCCCTCCCTCCTTCCTTCCTTCACAGCTCGCCCTCGCCTTTCTTCCCTTCCTTCCAGATGGGAGTGCCCCCTCAAGACACCCGCCTGACTGCTGGTACCCTGCTTTTTCTCTCCCCTCGTCCTTTCCAGCTCCTCGCGTTTGCTGGCTGGGGAATTCTGGGAGTTGAAGTCCAGATATCTTCAAGTTGCCAAGGTTGGGAAACACTGGCCTATGGGACCGCCTCGCTTGGCGTGAGGTGGGAAATGATCCCCGGGGGATGGAGTGGCTTGGCGACTTAAAATAGTTTTAAAATGGCGGGGGGGGGGGCAGACACTTAGGCTGTATGGGGCCCCAAAATTCCTGATGGTGGCCCTGACTCCAGGTGTGGTCGGACTAGGGCGTAGTAGAGTGGTATTAAAACTTTCATGGTCTTGGAGTGTATTCCCATCTTGATGCAGCTTAGCATTGTGTTGGCTCTTTTAGCTGCTGCTGCACATTGTTGGCATTGTTAAACTCACCTACCATAAAATATGGTTTCCCTCTCTGGTTTCTGATGCATAGAAATAGTTGCATCCTGCACACAGGCGACACGCATGGCCAGGAGATGGCAAAACCTTCTGACTTCAGGTCCCATCATTTCGTCTAGTAGCTTGACCACAGCACATTCCCTTAGTGCACAAAAATCTTGTGAGATCTCACATGGATTCTCCCACATTCATGAAACGTGGTGAGATTTCTCCAGGAGGCTTCTGTATTTACTCATGAGTTGTGAAAGAGCATCTGCAAGGGAGGTTTGGACGTGTCTCTTAAGGATCTGAGGCTGTCGGATTTCTCAAGCAGTAAAAAACAAAATTACTCTGAGCAGCAGCCCTGTTTTTTCTCAGATTTGTATGATTTGTATGATTTATCCAGGAGAAAGTCAAAGGAACAACAGAAGAATTGTGACCTATATTTTACTTTCAGAGTTGTTGTGGTTAGCTCTGGCCCAGCTCCTGCCCCAAGGACTGTGGATGTGGGGGAGACATCCACATGCTGGAGGCCTGTTTTGCTCCCGGTGGAATCTGCTGATGAAGGCTCCTCTGACCAAAAAGACATGAGTGACAGGGAGGAGGAGAGTGTGGCAGACAGCCTCCTGCCGCACGAATCCCAGCGACCGATTAGGTCCCACAGAGTGGGCCTTCTCCGGGTTCCGGGGGAAGAGCCTTCTCTGTGGCGGCACCGGCCCTCTGGAACCAACTCCCCCCGGAGATTAGGATTGCCCCTGCTCTTCCTGCCTTCCGTAAACTCCTTAAAACCCACCTTTGCCGTCAGGCATGGGGGAACTGAAACATCTCCCCCTGGGCACGTTTAATTTATGCATGGTATGTCTGTGTGTGTGTCTGTTAGCATATGGGGTTTTTAATATTTAAACATTTTAAACTTGTCTGATTACCCATGATTTGTTTCTACATGTTGTGAGCCGCCCCGAGTCTTCGGAGAGGGGCGGCATACAAATCTAAGTAATAAAATAAATAAATAATAAAAAAGCCGGCTGGGTGACCTTGGTCCAGTCACTTTCTGTCTCTCAGCCCCAGGGAGCCGATGATGGCAAAACACTTCTCAAATTTTGCCAAGAAAATTATAGGGACATATCCCGCAGTCTTCAAGAATTGGACATGATTAAACAGAAGACGTTAATAAGAAAACAATTAATGCTATAATCATGCATAGTTGCATACTATGTCCCAGCCATCCTTTAGTCCAGCACACCTCACATACACCACAACATTGGAAATCCCCAGGTCTGAACCGATCCAGATGCAAAGTGTAGATTTCCCACACAGCTCGGCCTTGCGGTTTGGCCCTTGTCGAAAGGTAAGACCTTGCCTGTCGTTTGATTTAAAATTAAATTCCATTCCACCCCCTCTCCTTTTTTTTTTTTAAGAATCCACTCAAATCAACAAGGTTTTTTGTGTACTTGATGCCTTCGGCTTTTCCCAGATTTTGGCTTGCATTAAAGAGTGGTAAAGGCAGACGGTCCAAAGTCAAGACTACAAAAGAATAAAGATGAATTGTATGGCGTGATTTCACCTGGGCCCAGAACCAAGAGCTGCAATGAGCAGCAAATTCTTCTCTCCTCTTTGAAAAATGACTCCATAGATATCTTTATATATATTCAAATTCAGCAAAAAAACATGTGACACATACAGATAGAATTGTCGGCTATCAATAAAATTAACTGCCTTGGAAATGGCCCTGGGTTGGGCCGAGAGGCAAATAAGGAGCTGTGATGTTCCTTCAATACACCAGGGTGATTTGACACAAAAATATGTAACCCTTCCCTGGTGCAGAACTGAAGGGATTGGATACTGTAACCTAGAGGATAATTCTCTGCCTTACAAGGCAAAGGTTGCAGGTTCAAGTCCCAGTGGGTATGGCTAGCTGATAAGGCCAAAATAAGGCCGAAATAGATCTATCCTAGTCTCCCTTAATTTTCAAATTCAGCAAAAAAAAACATGTGACATATATACATACATATACATATACATATTCCCTTTATTTTGTCCTTTTTTAAAAAAAATATTTTTATTCATTTTTAACAAGTTTAATATACACACAACATAAAACAGTGCATAGTGAAATGTGCCCACCACCCCGACACACACACATACCCCACCACCAATCAGGGGTGTTTCTTATATGATCCACTTTGATCCAAGAGCAATATATCTATTTACATATTATAGAGTGATTCCAATTTATTTCTTGTACCTTGGTCTCGGATTCTACTCATCATATATCATCTTACCTTGTCCCCCCATCCCATCAGTTGTCTCAATTCAGTTTCATTATCCAAGTTTATCCTTTTATCCATAATTTCAAATTGAATATGGTCCACCATGTACCTATACCAATTTTGCATTGTCCATTTTGTCGCATCCTTCCAACCCAAAACTATTACCGCCTGAGCGTTTCTATTGCTGCTTGTTTTATTTCTCTAAATGACATTCTATCCAAGTAGAAACCATATAGAAAGATGGAAAGATGGCTACAAATAAATGCAATATGCAAATATCTTAGCGAAAGGGAGAATTGAGGGAGGAGACAGGGTTAGAGAAAATAATAAGAGAAAAAAGTGAGGGTATAAAGGCACAAGCAACCAAAATATATAGGTTGCTAGTGCAGTCAGACGGGGACACAATTGAAGGACTGACAAAATGGCAAAATGAGATACAAGTAGAGGTACAAGAGATGGAAAATATAGAAGAAAATATAAGAAAAAGTAAAAATACAAGAATTAGGGAAATGAGAAGGAAAATATTACATAAGTGGTATTATACTCCTGTTCAACTCGCACACTTTCAGCAGAATGTCAGGTGTATTTGTTGGCACGGGTGTCAAGATAAAGGAGTGTTTATGCATATGTTTTGGGAATGCCCCATAGTGCAGGAATTTTTGCAAAAAGTGCAAGAGGACATAAATAGAATGCTAAACATACAATTGATAATCACTAAGGAAATGGCAGTACTAGTTAAAAGCAATGGGATGGGAGAACATAGATATCAACAGGAGGAAGGTCCAAAAAAAAAATCAAGGTGATGACCAAGATCTTATGGTCACATCTTGAATTTAGATTCCCTTGAAACATACCATTACTAACCATGTGGCACTTCAACATCAGTCACCCAATGACTCCAGAGTTGAGTGGGGACTAGAACCTGGGTCTCACCAATGCCAAGAGGCCCTGATGAAAGTTGTGCAGTTGACAGGGGGACCCTGTAATCTATAAAAGACTTTGGGGGTGTCCTTGGGCAAAATCGGAAAGCTATTAAGAGGAGAAGGAAGACACCATTGAAATAGTCAAGAAGCCATTACAGGTGGGTTTGACTTGTGACAATTGAGACCAGCATTTCCTTTGCTAATCAAGGGAGTGTTAAATAAGTTACACTTGATTTTACAACCTTTTTTTTTTGCCATGGTTGTTAAGCAATTCAGTGCAGCTGTTAAGCGGCTGAATTCTGATCAGTTGGGATGCTGCAACAGTCTGTAAGTGTCAGGAGCAATGTAAAAGTTATCAATCAACAATTACCTTTAGACAATCCAAAGATCAAATCAGGCATGGGAAAGAAAAAAGAACCAGGGTGGCGCAGCAGGTAGAGTGCGGTACTGCAGGTCACGGAAGCTGACTGTAGATCTGTAGGTCAGCGGTTCAAATCTCATCATTGGCTCAAGGTTGACTCAGCCTTTCATCCTTCTGAGGTGGGTAAAATAAGAACTCGGGTTGTGGGGGCAATAGGCTGGCTCTGTTAAAAAGTGCTATTGTTAACATGTTGTAAGCCGCCCTGAGTCTAAGGAGAAGGGCAGCATAAAAATCAATCAATCAATCAATCAATCAAATACATACATAAATACATAAATACATAAATACATAAATACATAAATACATAAATACATAAATACATAAATACAAATAAACTCAATGGAATGGAATAGAATAGAATAAAGAAGGGAAGAGAAGAAAAGAGAATGGGATGGGATGGGATGGAATGGAGGAGGGAGGGGAGGGGAGGGGAGGAGGAGTATTGGGGTCCTACCGGTGTGCTTGACGCCATTGCACCAGTAGCCAAAATGGAGCTGCATGCGCAGCTTTGGGAGACCAGTGGGTGAGCACGCGCACCCATGCAAGATTTGGCTTCTGTGTATGCGCAGGAAGCCAAATCTTACATGAGGACACTCGCACATGTGAGATTTTGCTGATTTTCGGAATTCAGGACCATCCATGGATGGAAATAGAAGAAATCAAGACGATGCCTTTGGCTGCTCGATGGAAAGCCTCACCCATTTATCTGTGTCTAGTAACATATGGTGGGGCTTTGGTCACCCACTCATGGGTACCATCTTGTGTTTCTAAAGTCTTGTTCCAAATACTCCTGACCGGGTTGAACCTGGGTCTCTTCTTTCCCTATAATTAAGATTTAAAAAATAAACCTGGCATGACTAAACCAGATGTCACTTCCCCAGGCCAAAAAGTCTGCAATTTGCTTGAGTAAAGAAAGAAAGAAGAAGGAAGGAAGGAAGGAAGGAAGGAAGGAAGGAAGGAAGGAAGGAAGGCAAGGGAAGGCCAATCCGTATGAAATTCCATGGGTCGGAGCCATAAATATTTACTGGAATTAATAAGGGCAGTTTGACCTTCGCGGGAAAGAAGAGTGAGTTTTTTTTTCTAAGTAAACAGATTGTACTCAAAGAATGCAATTTTGAAATCTAATTTCAAATGGGAAGTCTTTCAGTTCGAGATATTTACACAGGCTTGTTTTCATGCAGAGTATCTTCAAAAATGTCATAAGTATAGAATGGCTGGCTTCACCCTTGGCCCTAAACTATGGTTTGATGAAAAGGGCCATAACTGAATGCATTCAGACATAAGAAACTAAGAAGAGCCATGCTGAATCAGGCCAAAGCCCATCAAGTCCAGCATTCTGGGTCACCCAGTGGCCCACCAATTGTCCTTGGGGATCTTGAGCAGAAAGAGAAGGCAAAACCCTCCCTTTCCCTTGACCCTGAACAAATGGTACCCAAGGGAATCCTGCCTATCTCAACCAACATAGAGGTGGCACTTAGACATCCTTCAATACACTTGGCATCCATGAATCTGTCTAATCCTGCCTTGAAGCTATCAAGACTGACAATGTTCTGTTTCCAGGCATAGGGCTACAAGATTAGCAGGAGCCCATGGGATGTTGTTCATTTATAAGATGCATGATTAGTCTAGGTTTTATACAGGGGTGGGCTTCAAAAATTTTAGCAAGGGGTTCTGTGCCCGGTTGCTGGGTGGGTGTGGCCATAGTGGGCGTGACCTAGTCCAGGGGTAGGCAAAGTTGGCTCTTCTATGACATGTGGACTTCAACTCCCAGAATTCTTGAGCTAGCATGGTTGGCTCAGGAATTCTGGGAGTTGAAGTCCACATGTCATAGAAGAGCCACTTTGGCTACCCTTGACCTAGTCTACCTCCTGCACCATGGTGGGGGGAGGGATTTTCACCCTCCCGGACTGCAGTTCCTACACTTACCTGCATCCAAAATGGGCTGTGTGGGGACTCCGGGGAGGGGAGGGGTAGGTGTGGCCAGCCAGGAATGGGATTTGCAGGTTATGTGAACTGCACAGAAACTTAACTAGACATTCTCCCAAATCCCTAAGAACCCCCAGCAACCCACCCCGGTTTTGTATCTTTCCTCTCTCTCTCTCTCTCTCTCTCTCTCTCTCTCTCTCTCTCTCTCTCTCTCTCTGTCTCTCTCTCTCTCTATCTATCTCTATCTATCTATCTATCTATCTATCATCTATCTATCTGTCTGTCTATCTATCATCTATCTATCTATCTATCATCTATCTATCTATCTATCATCTATCTATCTATCTATCTATCTATCATCTCTCTCTCTCTATCTATCTAATTTATCTATCTATATCTATCTATCTATCTAATCTATCTCTATCTATCTATCTATCTATCTATCTATCTATCTATCTATCTATCTATCTAGTTAGCTAGCTAGCTACCTAGCTACCTACCTACCTTATCTAATCTAATCTAATCTAATCTAATCTACATAACACCCAATTCCTGAAGGACTGTGAGCAGCTTACAACAGAAAGAAAGACATCTAAAACAATTTAATAACAATTAAAACTCCTTTAAAAAGACACATATCTTTTGGGGCCGGATCTAAGAGTTGTCATTTGGTCAACAGCCCCAGGCCTTTAGGCTTTAGGGCTTTCCAGAAGGCAAGTAGGGTGGGGACAGTACAGATCTCCAGAGACAGCTGATTCCAGAAAGTGGGTGCCATCACAGAGAAGGCCCTCTCTTGTGGCCATACCATCCAAAACTGCTTAGCTGATGGAAGCCGGAGAAGGCCAACCCTGTGGGCCCTTATCGGCTGCTGGGAGCTGTTCTGCCGGCATATCTCAACCGCCTGTAATTACAGGGTAATTAGTCCAGGAAGACACACACCACACGATAAAAGGAAACCCCAAAAGTTTTTATAAACAGAAAAACAGAAACAGCTCCCTTTTTAAATGTCAAAGGGATTTTCTGGTACACACAAGGCACAGGTTAAATGCAATCCAATTGCTCACCCAATAACTGGGAAATTGAGTCCAATTCTAAAGTCCAGAGAGTCCACACACAGAATCCTGAACAGCAAATATCATGATCTTGACAAAACAATGAATCAGATAAACTGCCATGAGGCTAAAACACCAGGCTGCACTTTTATCTGTAGCACTAATTACAGCAGCCCCACCCAACCACAGGTGGCCTCATTTTCTCTTGTAATAATCCTTCAGTTGTTGTCTCCTATTCATCACTCTATGCATGCATGGATGTGTCATTAATTTTTGTTCAGAATCCAGGGATGATACAGATGATTGATCTCCTCCTGGGCTGTCTGCCAAACTCCCCTCTTCCCTGTCACTCACGCTTCTTTGGTCAGAGGAGGTTTCGTCGGCAGATTATACTGGGAGCAAAACTGGCCTGCGGCATGTGGATGTCTCCCCCACCTCTACCTCCACATTCCTTTGGGCAGGAGCTGGGCCAGAGCTAACCACGACAGGAGCTATGTGGCAGAAGGCAGTCCCGAAGATAGTCTAGCCATGTAGAGCTTTATAGGTGATAACTAACACCTTGAACTGCGTCTGCAGATTGACTGGAAGCCAGTGCAGCTCAGGGAGAGTTGGTATGATGTGGGTGTACCTGGGTGCACCCACATCAACTTGCGTGGCTCCATTCTGGACTAGATATAGTCTCCAAACGCTTTTCAAAGGTAGTCCCATGTAGAGCGTGTTGCAATAACGTAATTGTTTGGGAGAGGGGTTTATTTTATTTGGCATGTAATCTCCCCCAAATGCATTCTTTGTAACTATAATTTGTTTAAATTTTAAGTACTTTTAGTTTTTTGACACTAGTAGTTTTAGATACTGTTACTTCCTTGTAACTTAATATAATTGTATTTTAGATACTGTTACTTCCTTGTAACTTTAGACAGTATCATACTTAATATAATTGTATTTTTTCGTTGTCATTTAATAGA
Source organism: Erythrolamprus reginae (assembly GCF_031021105.1). Classification (NCBI taxonomy): domain Eukaryota; kingdom Metazoa; phylum Chordata; class Lepidosauria; order Squamata; family Dipsadidae; genus Erythrolamprus; species Erythrolamprus reginae. The sequence goes on along the minus strand of NC_091960.1, from coordinate 26,855,223 downwards.
GGTTATATCCTGGACCTCACATATAGATGTTAGATTATTTTACATGTGGTTCCCTTTTGTGACCTTCTGAGAGATAAAGTGAATGGAGAAGCCAGGTTCACTTAACAAGCATGTTGCTAAAAATTAACTGCAGTGATTTACTTAACAAATGTCTTACTTAGCAATGGAAACTCTAGGCTTGTTATTTTATTTGGGTATTTATGGTTCATGATGTATCTCTAAATCCTACCATTCTGGTTTGTAATGATTTATGTTTGGGGGGCTAACAGTTAATAAAATTCCATATATTCCAATTCAGTTGAATTGCTGTCATAGATAACAAACAGAATAAAAGTTAAGACTGTCTTAACTTTTATTTTGTTTGTATAAAAATAGTGTTATATCTATCTCGGGAGAATTTCTGCGCCATTCCTGACCGGTCCAGCCTGCCAGGCACCCACCCGCTCATTGGACCTAGAAGGCAAGGTCCGGAGGGGGGGAGCTGTTTGACTTGGGAGCGCGTGTTTTCTTGACCCTTTTTCGCTCTTCCGCGAAAGCGGGTCCTTGCTCCATTCGGCCAGCCGAGCCACCCGGGCGGGCTTCCAAAAGCCAGCAGGAGTTTGGGGGGGCGGAGGGGGGACGGGAAGAGGTGGAGGACGGAGAGGGTGGGAAGGCTCCGAGCCCCCCCCCAACTCCACCCGCCCTCCATTCTCCTTGTTGCCCGCAAGAGGCGGGGAGCCCGAGATTGCGGCGCGTCCGGACTTCTCAGCGCAGAAGCCCGCTGCAAAGCCGGAGGAGTTCGCCGGCAGGTCCCGCCCGAGGAAGGTCCAGGATGGGAAGGTGGCAAGTCCCGGCGCATCTCTTGCTGGCCATCTGGGCAGGGATGCTGCAGCCGGGGGCGCCGCTGGCCAGGGGCTCCCCGGAGCAAAACAAGCATCGTCTGCAACACAGCTCCTGCACCTACACCTTCCTGCTGCCGGAGCTGGCGGGCTGCGAGGGGGCGTGCAGTCCTCCCGCCGCCGCCCCGTTCCAAGTGTCAAACTCGCTCCAGAGGGACGCACCGCCCTTGCCCAAAGCCCAGTGGCCCGTCCAGCGGCTGCAGCAGCTGGAGACCGTACTGGAGAACAACACCCAGTGGCTGCAGAAGGTGGGGGCTGAGGGCGAAGGACCGGGGCAAAAGCTGCGGGGGGGGGATTGAAGGGGTGTCACTGGGAAGAGGGGTGTGTGTGTGCGTGTGAGTTTTATGCATTCACTGTACCACTTATTATTATTATTATTATTATTATTATTATTATTATTATTATTGTCAATACAACACAGCAAACGAGATCACTATGCTGGATTTCGTATTTCATCACCAGTCGGACGCTTCCCAAGCACCTAAGGACTGCGTGATGTAGCGGCAAATTATCTATGCTGATCCCAGTAAAGCGGCCTTTTGCAATTGACAGATGGAGATTTTGTCAATTCCAATGGTTTTCAAATGTATGCTGAGATCCTTTGGCACTGCGCCCAGGGTGCCAAGGACCACTGGGGCCACTTTCATTGGCTTATGCCACAGTCATTGCAGCTCGATTTTTAGATCTTCATATTTCACTAATTTCTCTAGCTGCTTCTCCTCAATTCTGCTGTCCCCTGGGATTGCGATGTCGATGATCCATGCTTTCTTTTTCTCCACAATCAAGATGTCTGGTGTGTTATGCTTCAGAATTCGGTCAGTCTGAAGTCGGAAGTCCCACAGTAGTTTTGCTTGCTCATTTCCGACCACTTTTTCAGGCTTATGATCCCACCAGTTCTTTGCCACTGGTAGATGGTAGTTCTTGCACAAGTTCCAGTGGATCATCTGTGCTACAGTATCGTGTCTATGCTTGTAGTTAGTCTGTGCGGTGTTTTTGCAGCAGCTGAGTATGTGATCGATTGTTTCACCTGTTTCTTTACAGAATCTGCACTTTGGATCGTCTGTTGATTTTTCAATTCTGGCTTTGACAGCATTCGTTCTAATGGCCTGTTCTTGTGCAGCCAGGATTAATCTTTCTGTCTCCTTTTTGAGTGTTCCACTTGTAAGCCATGACCATTGCCTTCAATCTTCTCCAAGAACTGGCCATGCAATGCTTTGTTCCACCAGCTGTCCATACGACGTTGAGTTACAGTTGTGGTTATTGTTGTTGTTGTTGTTGTTGTTGTTGTTGTTGTTGTTGTTGTAAGGAACCTTGCAGGTCATCTAGTCCAACCCCCTGCTGCTGCAGGAGACCCTACATCACACTTGTCCATAAGCAGTCCAGTCTTTTCTTGAAAGTCTCAAGTGTTGGGGCGTGTGGCAAGCTGTTCCACTGGTTGATCGCTCTCACTGTCAGAAAGTTCCTCCTTATTTCCAGGTTGAAATTCCTCCTTATTTCCAGCCACTCGGTCGGCTTGGCTTTAGGGTGTGGGGTGGAGGAGTAAAAAGGATGGTGTCAACTCAGAACAGTCCATGCTCTGGTGCGATGTTACAACCAGGATTTAAAGTTAACTGGTGTGTGTGAATGCAGGAACAATTTTCAATGGTTGGGGTGTAAGGTAAAACTAAAGTAAGGTCTTTCTTTGATGGAGGTCCCAGGACTGTGCTGTGCCGGTCTGGTTGCAATAGTGGCCCAGGAAAGACACGGAGAGAGAGACAGACACAAACACACAAACACACACACACACAGGCCATAGGGCCTTCATCTGCACTGCACTGAAGCCTTGCGAGAAAAGCAACAGGCTGTGAAAAGGGCCTTTGGTGGCTGGCACATGGCTTGGCAGGTTTAACAGCAGCTTGGTTGTGGTTTAATGTATTCTTGAGTCCCAGCATAAATCGTTTGATTGAACGGATTGTGAGGATTTATGACTTGGGATGTTGGGCAGACCGGCGGCAAATGAGTCAATAAACCAACATGGGAAATCAAGATGAAGACTTTCTTCTTTCTTTCTTTCTTTCTTTCTTTCTTTCTTTCTTTCTTTCTTTCTTTTTCTTTCTTTCTTTTTTCTTTCTTTCTTTCTTTCCTATCTACCTACCTATCTATCTACCTACCTACCTATCTATCTATCTATCTATGCTGGCTGGGGAATTCTGAGAGTTGAAGACCTCCAAGGTCCTTTCCAACTCTCTTATTCTATTATCTCAACTTTATAAGTAACTCAAGGCAGCTCTCTTCCAACAACAACCCTCTTTTGAGGTGAGTTAGGCTTAGGAGAGAGTGTCCAGCCAAAGTCACCCAACCAGTTGAAATGCCTAAAGCAAGATTAAAGCTCAGTGTCCTGGTGATTGGCCCCCAAAGTTGCCCAGCCAGATTCCTGCCTAAGGCAGAACTAGAACTCACAGTCTCTGGGTTTCTAGCCTGGTGCCTTAAACTTTTAGACCAGATTGATGATCTCTAGTGACGTGGTTAAATGGATGAGTTCATGCAGTGTACTAAACTAAAATCAAGCAAATCACATTTTGGTTTGACAGCAAAAACAGCACTCCTTACTATGACTGATGATGTTACCTAGTTTGGTAATGAAACGTCTGAAAGAAAATAAGCAAGTTCAGAGATCACCAAGAAACCCTCATTTCAACCCCAAGCTCCAAATATTCTCCTTTTTGGTACATTTAGTTTTATTACATTGGGTGACTCTAACCAAACTTCTGATCCTTAAACCTTTATTGCGGTTCTTCTTCTTATTGTTGTTATTAATACTCTGTGTCAATAGGTCTGGTGGCTTTAATTTTAATCCGTGTGAGCTGAAGTACTACAAGGCCTGGCTTCCTCATCCTAAAGCAAGGATGGCATATATATGAATAGGTGGGACAGGGGGAGGGGAGAATTCATTGGGAGGAGTGGTCATCCCAGATGAGTGGGTGAGATTTTCAAAAAAGTGGTCAAGACTGGGATCTTTCTTTCTTTCTTTCCCTATCGCTTGGAAAGGAATTTTCTTGGCTATTCAAAAACTTTCTACTGCAAGTTTGATAACTGAATAGCAGAAAACTCAGACTGCAGTATTAAAATAGCAGGAAAATTACTTTTTGACAGAGATTACTCATGCCTGGCATTAAATGGATATGATTACCATATTTTTCGGAGTATAAGATGCACCTGAGTAGAAGATGGACCTTAGTTTTGCTGGAGGAAATTAAGGGGGGGGATCTACCTACCAGGTGTTTACCTGGCTAGTGTCCTTAGTCTTCAGCACATCATTTATCCCCTGGTTAGGGCTGAAAAAACCTTTTTCGGAGGGAATAGCAATGAAAACAAGCCTGCAAAGATTTAAGGCTGGGAAAAAATCCTTAGGAGTAGCAATGAAAAAATCCTGCAAGCCAGGAAGATTGTTAACACCTTGTTAGGGCTAAAAAAACCTTTTTCGGAGGTGGGTTCATATTACATTTGAACAAATCATGTTATAGCCTTGGGGGATGTAGGGGGGGCTACTGCCCAGATCTCGGGTGGAACGCAGCGGGGTAGCGGAAATGGAGCTCCATGCCAGAGCACCCAATTTCCACTGAAAGATGTTGACAGAAAATGCATAAGCCAGGCCCACAGTGTGGTAGTCAACATTTTGGTAGCCGTTAACTGGGGGCATGTGTGCAGCCAGCATCACAAAGCTCTCGGTCTGTATAAATTTGATGGCCAAGATTTTTTTGACCCTTCAAATTTAGGGTGTGACAAAGAGATGCAGGAGAGTTGTAGCATCATTTAGAATTGTGTTCAACCAAGAGCCTCTGGATCTAGTATGTATGTTGTTGGCTAACAACTTAGGCCCTGTAAGATTTTGGTCCTCAACTTATGATCAAAATAGGTACAGATAGTCCTCAACTTACAAACAGTTCACTTAATGCCCGTTTGAAGTTACAATGCCACTGAAAAAAATGACTTCTGACTAAAATAAAAAACTATGATATTCCGGGGGTGGAGATTTGACGTCACGTAGCGTTCGGAGTTCGAGTTCGGCATTGGGTTCGCCCATCACTAGTGACAACTGATTCATATTTATGATGGTTGCAGTGTCCCTGGGGGGGAAACACAGTGGGGGTAGTAAGTTTATTGAATACTTAATAGTGTTTTTATTGTCCTTCCTTCTCTAGTATCTTAGCATGATCCTTAATTGCTTTTAAAATAGGAAATAATTAAATAGTATGTTCTTCCCCATATAAACGCTTTAATCATTTTAATCATTCCCCAAAACTGAGTTTTTATAGCAATTAAAGAAAATTGAGCTACTTGCCTAATCTGTTCTCATACTGAACCTTGTGGGTTCAGTCCAAAATCTTAAAATGTTACTGTGCTCCTCAACAAATACAGTAATGTTGTCTTTCATTTGTCCTATTCATCAAATAATGTGACTTAATCAACTGAAAAAGAATCCAAGCACCTATTTGAAAACTTATCTAGGTTGGTAAACCATTCCCTCTCAGTCACATGACCTTTAATCCACACCCAGTCACATGATTGTCAAGCCACTCCCACCTGGTCACGTGGCTAGCAAGCCATGCCTACCTGGTCAAATGACCATCAAGCCGCACCCACAAAATAAGCCACACAGTAAAAATTCTGGCAGCAGGCCAAAGTCTCCAAATGAAACGATGGCTTCAGCCTGACAACCGGTCCGAATCAGCAGGAATCCACCTCTGCTTTAAACCCAAAGAGATCTTCAGATTGCAGCCCTGGAGAATCCCATGGCTGTACAGACACCCGACAACTCTTTCCTCTCCGTCTCCAGCCATTGGCAGAAGTTAAGACCATTTGCGGAGCTTCATAGGCTGGCGATAGGCCCAGTGATGCTTCTGCCTAAATGCTTGAAAAATATCTGAATGGTGGAGCAGAAACCAGGCAATTTCCTGCCAAGGACTCGCTGAACCTCTCTCCATGTTCCAGCAGGCCAGTTATTGAAATAGAATTCTGGGTCTTCAAATAACAAGCCGGACAGTTATCAGCACACCAGCACACATACTGTCAGGAAAGGCGAGAGCAGGAGGAGGAAAAGAGGGTGATATTTTTAGGGCTGCATTTGTATCTACTGTTCGTGTTCCAGGCTACGGATTTTGACAATGTTCTAACCATTTTAATGGCTGGCATAATATTCCTTTTTAAAATGTGTGCGTGCCATGTTTAAAGCTTGTCTTAAGATTACTGAAGAGTCCGGAGGCAGCACGGTTAACTGACAGTTCCTTTATTTCAACTCTTTAATGAAAGTGACTTCAGCTGGAACGCGTCTGGGTTTTACAGAGAAAGACGCTCCTTATATACATTTCAGGCTCCCGCCAAAACTGAACTGTCAGCGCCTTAGCCAATCAGGCGCGACTACTATTTTTAACTATTTTAACCAGAGACAGCTTTTTACATAAAGGCAGCTATTTACATAGGGATTCAACACCCCTCCCTCCTTAGTCAGAAAAAAAAGTTATTCAGCAAGCCATGTGACAAAGTCCTCCAATCTGCTTGGTCTGCATACAGTCCTTTCGGACCTGCGCAGATCATTTGAGTCCTCGCATTCAGCAGAAGAGGAGGTTGGTTCGCTAGCACCTCCACTGATTGTCCAGGGCTGAGGCTGCGCTCCGGCCCCCAGTCTTGAGTCGGCAGGCACAACACCGACTTCCGATGAGGAAGATGGCTCGGCGTCGCTGGAGGGAGACTAGCGAGGGGGAAGAATCCGTGTTAGAGTTTTGTTCAGACGAAGCCTCTTGGCACCTTCGTAAGTGGTCGATGTGCCTTTTCCACATTCGGCCATCGTCCAAACGTACAATATAAGCCTTTGGCGCTGTCTGTTGCACAATTGTTCCCTTTAACCAGTTCAAACCCCCATCAAAATTCTTAGCAAAAATACTTTGTCCCAAATACAAGTGTCTTTCAGGATTTACAGACATATAAGCATGTGTACAATACATAGGATGCAGTCTATCCAGTGAGGATCTAAGTTTTCTCCCCATCAGAATTTCAGCAGGACTTTTGTGGGTGGTAGAGTTAGGGGTGATATGTTGTGCCAACAAAAATTGGTCAAGGTGTTGTTGCACTTCCCCAGGACCTGACCTGGGCAAGGCCTCCTTTGCCACACGAACATACCTCTCTGCCAACCCGTTAGCCCATGGGGAGTAAGGCGAGATGAGGGCATGCCTGACCCCCAACTGATCTAAGAACAATTCAAATTGCCTGGCTGTCAATTGGGGCCCATTGTCTGACACTAATATGTCAGGACAGCCATGGGTGGCAAACAGATGGCGCAAAGCCTTAATAGTAGCATTCGTAGTTATGTTATTCATTACAGTAATCTCGACCCACTTAGAATATGCATCCACAACTATCAAGAAGTATTGGGACCCAACTGGGCCTGCAAAATCGATATGGATTCTGGACCATGGCCCTGTAGGTTGCTCCCAATCCACTGGCGTGGTCTTGAGGGGATTTGGCCTTGACTCTTGGCATGGGTCACACTTGGATACCCACTTTTCAATGTCTGCATCCAGACCAGGCCACCATAAGTGCCCCCTAGCTAAACTTTTCATCCTCACGATAGCCCCACATGTAACAGAGTTAAGACTTTGGTTCTCAGACTTACAGGAATGATGACCCTGTCTTCCCACAAAAGACACCCTTTTACATATGACAGTTCAAGTCTCTTACTTTTGAAATCAGTCAAGTCTTCTCCCAGGGATTCGTTATGCCAACCCCTTAATACACAATTAATCACTTTTTGTAAAACTGGGTCTCGCTGAGTGTGTTCAGCTACCTCTTTTGCGGTTGTTAGTGGGTTGTCTTCAAGTTCTAGAATTAACACATCTGCAGATGGGGCTGGGTCCTCTACTGTTTCTGCTATGGGGCACCTACTTAACCCATCTGCGTGATTGATTGCTGTCCCTCCTCTATGCTTAAGATCATAATTGTAACCTGAAAGGAATATAGCCCATCTAATTAGTCGTGGTGACATAAAAGGAGGTGTGGGTTTGTTAGGGGCTAGAAGGCCTAGCAAAGGTTTGTGGTCAGTTATTAGTTCAAATTTTCTGCCAAATATATAATTGTGGAATTTTTTTACTGCAGCCACCAAGGCTAAGGCCTCTTTATCTAATTGGCTGTAGTCCCTCTCGGTGCTGGACAATGTTCTAGAAAAGAATGCAATTGGGGCTTCTGTGTCATTAGGCAAGACATGTGCCAGGACACCCCCGACCCCATATGGGGACGCATCGCACGTAAGCCGTACGGGTAGCAAAGTGCTATACTGTATTACTACACTTTTAGAAGTCAATAAGTTTTTTATTTGTGAGAAAGCTTCACACTCAGTTTTCCCCCATGTCCAAGGAGTTCCTTTCTGTAGCAGCCGGTGTATAGGCTCTGCTGCTGTTGCTTTCTGCTTTAAAAAAACAGAATAGAAATTTAGAAGGCCTAAAAATGCCTGTAATTCTGTCTTATTTTGAGGCTCTGGGGCTTCTTTTATGGCTTTAATTTTCTCAGGAGTTGGATGGATACCTTCCCCATTGATCCTATAACCTAAGAATTCTATACTGCTGGTTCCCCAAATGCACTTGTCTGGTTTAATTCTGAGACCTTTATTTTGCAGTCTAGCTAACACTTCTCTTATTCTTTGGTTTAACTGGGATTGGTTTTCCCCTGAAATTAAAATGTCATCAAAGTAGGGGATGGTGCCTTTTATTCCAGCTAATAATCTTTCCATAAGGCTTTGAAAAATTCCAGGGGCTACGCTTACCCCAAATTGTAACCGTGTGCATTTAAATGCACCTCTATGGGTGACTATATTCTGCGCCAAGGCGGTAGGCCCATCGACAGGCAGCTGTTGATAAGCTTGTGCCAAATCGATCTTGGCAAATACTTTCCCTTCCCCCAGGGAGTGAAGCAGTTGTTGCACAACTGGTATAGGTTACGGATGGTGTTGTAAGGCCTTGTTAAGCGTAGACTTGTAATCAGCGCAAACTCGTAGCGAGCCATCAGGCGTCATAGGAGTAACGATAGGTGTCTCCCAAGGGGCTTGGTCCACAGGGACCAAAATGCCCTGACCTATAAGCTTGTCCAGTTGGAGATCTAGTTTAGGAAGAAGTGGCAGGGGCACTCTCCGAGGTTTGAGCCATACAGGGGGAATTTTAGGGTCGAGAGAAAAAGAGATTGGTGGGCCCTTGTAAGACCCCAAAGTGGGGCTAAATACCTCAGGGAATTCTTCTAAGAAGTTTGGAACACCCATATTTTTGACATTGCAAATACCAGAGATTTCAATACCCAAGGGGACCATCCATTCTAAACCCAAAAGGGAGTGCTTAGCTCCTGAGACCACAATTAGAGGGAGATTACAATTTAAATTTTTGAACAAAATTGGTACATCAACTTTCCCCAATACAGGAATAATACCCCCTTGAAAATCCTTAATAATTAATGCAGTAGGATTAAGAGCAGTTTTAGTGAGATTAGGCATATACATTTTGAGTTTTTCCCAAGGCATAATAGTATATTTAGAACCAGTGTCTAGTTCCATCTGGCACGGTTGTTTGTTAAGGAGCAGAGAAATAACAATCTTGCCCCCGTTGGTTGTAACCGTGCTATTGATTGAAAGGGCTAAGTTACCTCTTGCGTAGTCGTGGTTGAAGTTGGAGTAGTTCTTTCGGCCGAAAAATCGAGAACTTCTGTTGTCGCGCACCTGGCCTTGTTGGTTCAGGGAACGAGGGAAGCGTTGTGTGGAGAAAGATTCTTCTGGCATGGGGGCTCTGCAGGCCTCGGCGATGTGTCCCTGGCGGTTGCAGCGGCGGAAAATTGCTTCACGGAACGGGCACCGTTGGCGTGGATGGTTTCCCCCGCAGCCGGAGCAAGGGACAACAGGGCGAGGTGTCCTCAGTGGTCTCGATGTGTCCTGTTGGAGCAGGAAACAGTTGTCTTCGGAGGTGGCAGCTTGACCGAGGTCGCCTGGAGACTCGGCGCGGGAAGTTTGAGAGTCGATTTGAGCGACGACTTCCTGCTTGTCATTCTTCTTTAGTTCTTTGGCAGCGGCTTCGGCGACTTCTGCTGTCTGGGCCAGTTTGATGACAGTTTGCAGAGAGGGCTCATCTTCTGTGAGGAGCTTATTTCTGACGGTCGCGTTTTTCATGCCGAAAATGAGGGCATCTATCAGGCGAGCTTCTGGGTTGTCAAATTTACATTTTGACAGCACCGTTCGAAGACGTGTGGTCCCACAGAGTGGGCCTTCTCCGGGTCCCGTCAACTAAACAATGTTGGTTGGCGGGCCCCAGGGGAAGAGCCTTCTCTGTGGCGGCCCCGACTCTCTGGAACCAACTCCCCCCGGAGATTAGAACTGCCCCTACTCTCCCTGCCTTCCGTAAAGTTCTTAAAACCCACCTTTGTCGTCAGGCATGGGGGAACTGAAACATCTCCCCCGGGCACGTACAATTTATGTATGGTATGTTTGTGTGTGTGCTTGTTAGTATATCGGGGTTCTTTTTAAAACTTTTTTAAATATTTAAATTTATTTGACTCTATTTGGATTTGTATGATTTGTTTATGCCTGTTGTGAGCCGCCCCGAGTTCACGGAGAGGGGTGGCATACAAATCTAAATAATAAATAATAATAAATAAATACTGGTTGATTGACTCGTGGTCGAGTTGGCCCATTCGCGAGAATTGATGCCGGAAAACGATGGCTGTTTTCGTGGGCTTGAAATGGGCAGCGAGCTTGGTTTTCAAGGCGTCCCAAGCGACGGAGTTTGCCGGCAGCGGATCTGTCAAAGTCTGGGCGAGATCGTACATCTCCGAGCCGCAGTAGTTCAAGAAGATCGCTCTCTTTCGGTCGTTGTCGGTGTCTCTCATTCCGGCAGCTTCGAGGAAGATCTCGAATTTTGAGATGTAGCCGTCCCAGGTGGACTTCTCCGGGTCGAAGAATTCAGGAGCTCTTCCGACAGGCAGGTTGTCCATGGTGGAGAGCGCGGGTTCATTCGTCCGTCGTCGCCGGAGACCAGGGTACTTTTGACGGTTCCTTTATTCAGCTCAGAGAAAGTGACTTCAGCTCAGAGAAAGTGACTTCAGCTGGAACGCGTCTAACTTTAACAGTGAAAGGCGCTCCTTATATACTTTTTCAGTCGCCCGCCAAAACTGAACTGTCAGCGCCTTAGCCAATCAGGCGCGACTGCTATTTTTAACCATTTTCCTCAGATACAGGCTTTACATAGGACTTAACACCCTCATCATCTTGAGGCTCGACTACTGTAACGCTCTCTACATGGGGCTACCTTTGAAAAATGTTTGGAAACTTCAGATCGTGCAGAATGCAGCTGCGAGACCAGTCATGGGCTTTTCCAAAAATGCCCATGTAACACCAACACTCCGCAGTCTGCATTGGTTGCCAATCAGTTTCCGATCACAATTCAAAGTGTTGCTTATTACCTATAAAGCCCTTCATGGCACCGGACCAGGGTATCTATGAGACCGCCTTCTGCCGCACGAATCCCAGCGACCAGTTAGGTCCCACAGAGTGGGCCTTCTCCGGGTCCCGTCAACAAAGCAATGTCATTTGGCGGGGCCCAGGGGAAGAGCCTTCTCTGTGGCGGCCCCAGCCCTCTGGAACCAACTCCCCCTAGAGATTAGAATTGCCCCCACCCTCCTTGCCTTTCGTAAACTCCTTAAAACCTACCTCTGTCGTCAAGCGTGGGGGAACTAAGACATCTCCCCCTGCCTATGTAGTTCTAGTGCATGATATGACTGTATGTATGTTTGTTATATTGGTGTTTCTTGCTTTTAGATTTTTAATGTGTAATTGTTATCTTAGATTTTTTTAATTATTAGATTTGTCAATATATATTGTTTTTGTTGCTGTTGTGAGCTGCCCCGAGTCTGTGGAGAGGGGCGGCATACAAATCTAATAAATCAAATCAAATCAAATCAAAACAAAAAAGTAATCTGTGAACTCAAATGGGCTAACTTACAGAATGTATCCAAAATCTGGGATTTGTGAATCCTGTGGAGTTGAAACTGGGCAAACTTTTTAAAATGTCATATACATTATCATAAAGCAAGCTATGACATTATTACAGAATATCATAAATGATTTCCTCTGGTTAACTTGGGCAATCCCTGATAGTTGACTGCATTATATAGTTCAACTTTTAAGGCAGATATATCTCTGAGTTTCTCCTTGAATTTGGAGCTCCTTCATTATTGTGAAGGCATTGAGAAATCTGGTAAGCAAATATCTCTGAAATGTTGACTCGTCACTTGTCTCGCCTCACTTTGAGTCTGTAAAATTCTAAGGAAGTCTTTGGCGCTTTCTGAGCTTAGTTGTTTTGTTGTGGATATTTCATTGCCAGAATAACAGAGTTTATTTATTTCTTTTATTTATTATTTAGATTTGTATGCCACTCCTCTCCACAGACTCGGGGCGGCTCACAGCAAAGTGAAAAACAATTTTCAACAAATCTAAATTACTATTTAAAAATATTTTTAAAAACCCATTTTCTAAACAAACGTACATACAGACATACCATTCATAAATTGTAAATGCCCGGGGGAGATGTCTCAGTTCCCCCATGCCTGACGACAAAGGTGGGTCTTAAGGAGCTTACGAAAGGCAAGGAGAGTAGGGGCAGTTCTAATCTCCGGGGAGAGTTGGTTCCAGAGGGCCGGGGCCGCCACAGAGAAGGCTCTTCCTCTGGGGCCCGCCAACCGACATTGTTCAGTTGACGGGACCCGGAGAAGGCACCTAGGGGATCTTCTGATCCAACTCGCTCAGATAGAAAACCTTATACCATTTCAGACAAAGGAAATGAAATGAAATGCAAAAGATGAGAGAATAGAAGGGGAAATTATCAAATTTGCAGATGACAATAAGCCAGCAGGAATAACAAATAATACAGAAGACAAGATCAGGGTCTAAAAAGATCTTGACAGACCCAAAAAATAAGCCCTATCCAGCAACATGAAATTTAATATGGAGAAAAGCAAGGGTTTTACATTTAGGCAGGAAAACCCAAAGGTACAAGTGCAGATTAGGTGAAACCAGCCCGAACCCATAACGACCCACTGTTGACATCATGATGACATCACAGAACCAATTCAGTTGGTGCTGGTCCATGAGTACCACCATCTTTTTTAACCCTGCTGTTCTGTTCGAAAAAACTCCCTAATGTTATGTTCCCGGGTCTATTTGACCCGGACTGCAAATTGATCATTTTAGGTACTTATATTTGGTCTTTTTGAAAGCTTTTTTCACCTGGAAACAAGTTTGAACATTTCTGCACACAATGGAATGAAAATTGAACTGAAAAAATTAATCCTTATTGGTTTATTTTGCACATAAATGTGCCTCCCCCCCCCCATTTTTGTGAATTTGTTTTAGGTTTATTGATAATTTTGCCTGCAAAATGCATTCTATTTTAGTAAAGTTGGTGTGGGATTGGTAGCTTGAACATTTCTGAACATAATGATATGAAAATTGAATTGAAAAAAATGATCCTTATTGGTTTATTTTGCTCATAAATGGGCCCCCATGCTTATACTCAAATAGGCTTATACTCGAGTAGGCTTATACTCGAGTATAAGACAATATGGTTTATATTAAAAAATAAACCAATAAGAATCATTTTTTTTTCAGTTCATTTCTATTTTTCTTATGTTTAGGATTGTTCAATTTAGTATATCAAAACTTTTGGGGGAATATTCCTTAGAGATTTGTAGCCTAAAAAAAATATAAATTGACAAAATATTCAGAAAGCATGGGGGGAGGGGTTTTTGATCAAAATAAAAATATAAGCCTCACTTTTTTCAGTTCAATTTTCATATCATTATGTTCATAAATGTTCAAACTAGTTTTCCAGTGGAAAAAGTTTTCAAAAAGACCAAATTCAAGTACCTAAAAAAATCATTTTGGTCCGGGTCTATATGACCCGAAATAGAGTCAACGTGATTTTTTTTTTTGCCCAGAAAATTTTTATTCACCCACAAATATTTTTATGATGATCAGGCATGTTAAAATGAGTACATGAATGCCTAAGATATTAAAAATATTTCAGATTTGAAGCCTGCGTAAATATAAAGTGAAAATATTTGCAAGCAGCCAAGGGGGGGAGGACTTATTTATGATTGTAAACAACCAATAAGAAACATTTATTTCAGTTCATTTATATTTTTTTTATATTCAGAAATGTTCAAACTACCAATCCCACACCAACTTTAGTAAAATTGAACACATTTTGCAAGCAAAACTATCCATAAATTGAAAAATATTTCACAAAAACAGAGGGGGGGCATGCATTCTATCAGCAAAATAAACCAATAAGAATTACTTTTTTCATTTCAATTTTCATATCATTGTGTGCAGAAATGTTCAGACTACTTTTCAAGTGAAAAAAGTATTCAAATTGACCAAACATAAGCACTTCAAATGAAGAGTTTTTGGTCCGGGTCAGGGTGACCCGGGAACATAACAAGTGTGACTTTTTTGTTTTCAGCAAGAAAGAAAACCCCCCCCCCCAAAAAAATTCTCATATAGAGAACCCCTGAAATGATGAAAAGTCGTGAAATTTCAAGTTTCAGATATGCAGGGAAAACTTTTTACAGGGACTCAAACTTGGCTTCGGGTCACATACAACCCGAACAAAAAAACAGCAGGGTTTTAAATGACTGAATTTTGAAAGTTGAAGTCCACACACCTTCAAATTGGCAAGGTTGAGAAACCCTTTTGAGAGAGTTTAATTCTCTTCAAAATTAAGACTTGATCCACAAAGCCTAAATCTGTGGCTTTACTTGGGCAGAATTAAATGGATTTTAAATATGGTTTCCCACTTGGGACAGGTTATCAAGAAAACTAGTTTTTAACATCCGTAGCTTGCTACCAAGTTACCTCCCAAGTAGTCTTGTGGTCTGGATATTAGGGGAAAATATATCAAATTATTTACTCCAAGCATCAACAAACCTCCTATTTAATCAAAGCCCAAATAAGGTGGGTAAAATGGGTTTTGTAAAATAATAATAATAACGACACATGAATTAAATGTTAATTTAATGTTTTATTTCATGACTATGGAGATTCTCCCAACCAGATCATGGTTATTCCTAAGGTGCTTTTTCTAGGCAACTGGACTTTCTTGTTATTTTCCTTTGAAAATGTTTTGCTTCTTCAGTTTTCTGAAGAATTGAAGATGGATGAGAAACACAAATGTTTTTTTTTTAAAGAAACCAAAACCTCCGGTCGTGTTTTAGAAAAAGCCTTTTCAGGATATTTTTATTTAAACTGAATTTGAATAAAAGAGTCATTGTTAGGTTGGGGGGAAAAAAGAGTGTCAAAATAATGTTAACTCAACAATTTTTCCATTATACTTTTATTGAATAGTAATCCCTGGAGGGGACACACACACACACACACCAAGAATTAAGTGAAGAATACAGAAGGTTGTAAGAAGGAACAGAAAAAAGAAAGGCAAAGAATTGAAAGCTGTTCCTAATTTCCAAAATAACATGAGGGTTGACAAAATTCATTTTCCCATGAACATAATAAATAAAAACTCTCCAGATGTGACAAAACTGTGATTCTGGCCCCTGAAGATTCATTCTCCTAATTTTACCAATAAATATTTTTAATCAAGTGGTTCAAACAACCCTGTTACTATTAATGAATTATAAATAGAGTTTACAGATATTCCCAACACTGAGACATAATGATCAAGAAAGCCATTGCGTTCCTATTTTCCAATGTGGCATCAGATTATCGCTCAAGGTCACAGCCCCATCTTACACGAGCATTCAACCATTTGTTTTGTAACAATACTAATTTTACTAAAAAAAATAAAATCCAAACAAAATATTATTCTATCACATGATCATAACTTAGACTCGGGGTCAGCAACCCACGGCTCTGGGGCCGCATGTGGCTTTTTCATCCCTCTGCCGAGGCTCCTTGTCACTCAAAATATGCATCACAACCAGCAATGTGTGATGCCTGCCAGCACACGATTTATTGAGCTTTCCGACTCCCGGTAAGCCAACCATGGATAAATCTAAGAAAATAAAAGTTTCAGGAGAAAACAGAACATTTAATTCAACTACATATGATAGTTCTGTGGCTGCTCGGGAAATAGGCACGGGAAGGCTTTTGTGGCTCCCGGTGTTTTCTTTTGGGTCCAAATGGCTCTTTGAGTGTTTAAGGTTGCCGACCTCTGACCTCGGGTAAAATGATCCCTTATCTCTACAGCCCCTCCAACACCTTGAGGAATGAGGAATACTTGTTAATCTAGCTAGGGTTAGATGCCACTGGTATAACCCTATGCATTCATTTCTTGGATGGAGATAGAAAGGACGTCTTCAGATTCCCATAGTGCAGCATTTCTAAACTTGGCAATTTATGGACTTCAACTCCCAGAATCCCCCAGCCCAGCATGCTTTAAAATTAGAGAGAGAAGAGATGCCATCTGTCAAAATGGCCTTTTTCCCCAGGTGTAAGATGTGGTCCTGGTAAAGGCTTTGCCAGTTTTGCTTGTTTTTTTAAAGAAAATAGTGACCTGAAAGGGTATATAATTTTTTTTAAATTATTGGGGTCTAATATAATATCTGAAAAAGTCCACAAGCTATGGAGCTTTGATTAAACAATGTAATAATCAGCAATTTATCTTCATGATGTATCTCACCTTCTACTTTAACTCTTATAATACCTAACTTGTCAAAAGCCATGTCTTCTGAAAGTGGCCTGGCTTTAATGGTCATTTTTTTGGAAAATCAATGGAATCATTCCTCAGAAAGATATTTGAGTGCTAGCCAGCCAATTTATCCTGAGAAAAATAAACAGTCTGTGCCTCATGCAATATCTTTTTAAACATTATAAAAACTGAAACTCAATCACTGTAACTTTTCTAGTTACCAGTTTAAAAAAAATAGCAACTCTCTTTCTTCTCTAACCTAATGACTCTCTAATATGTTTAACTACAAGTATTTTTTTATTACAGTGTTCCCTCGATTTTCACGGGGGATGCGTTCCAAGATTGCCTGCGAAAGTCAAATTTCCGCGAAGTACAGATGCGGAAGTAAATACACTATTTTTGGCTATGAACAGTATCCTAAGCCTTCCCTTAACACTTTAAACCCCTAAATTACAATTTCCCATCCCCCTAGCAACCATTTAGATTATTACTCACCATGTTTATTTATTAAAGTTTATTTTAAAAAATGTTTTTTAAAGGCAGACAAAAGTTTGGCAATGACATATGACGTCATCGGGCAGGAAAAACCGTGGTATAGAGGGAAAAACCGCAAAGTATTTTTTAATTAATATTTTTGAAAAACCGTGGTATAAACGTTCCGCGAAGTTCGATGCCGCAAAAATCGAGGGAACACTGTACTGTATTTTTTATTACTTCTTTCTTAGACAATGGCAGATAGTTACCTAGGGAGGTTACCAAGGCAAAGCTGTGATCTTGGATTATTTTGAGACCCTGCACATAAAATGTACAACAAAACAAATATGTTGCATTCAAAGTGTTGGTTATGACCTATAAAGCCCTTCATGGCACCGGGCCAGGTTATCTCTGGGACCGCCTTCTGCCGCACGAATCCCAGCAACCAATTAGTTCCCACAGAGTGGGCCTTCTCTGGGTCCTGTCAAGTAAACAATGTCGTTTGACGGGACCCAGGGGAAGAGCCTTCTCTGTGGTGGCCCCGGCCCTCTGGAACCAACTCCCCCCAGAGATTAGAATAGCCCCCACCCTTCTTGCCTTTCGTAAGCTTCTTAAAACCCACCTCTGCCGCCAAGCACGGGGGAACTGAGATATTCTTCCCACCCTAGGCTTCTACAATTTATGCATGGTATGTTTGTATGTATGATTGGTTTTAAAACAAGGGTTTTTAGCTGCTTTAGTATTGGATTGTCGCATGTTGTTTTTACCACTGTTGTTAGCCGCCTCGAGTCTACGGAGAGGGGCGGCATACAAATCCAGTAAATAAATAAATAAATAAATAAATGACTAAGTTGTAAGAATGAGGCAACGCTACAAATCTTGCTTGATCTATTTTGTAAATCCCCATGAATTAACAGTGATTTAAAGTTTAAAGATTGGGAACTGCTATTAAACCAGTGGTTTAAAAACTGTTTTTTGAATGCTAATCTAAAATATTGATTGACGTTGCTTAGATTTCAATTAATACCACTTGTCAAATAATAATTGAAATGTTTACTGAATGTAGATGCAATATCTTAACATTTAATTTGTGTGCGTGTGTGAATTTTACTAGACTTAACTCTTGGATGAGCATCTCCAGGTCTGTATTTCAGGATAATACATAATAACTGTCTTTTTCAAGAGCTTCGGAAATATTGGCAATAATGAACTGAATTATTCTGAATTCTGTGCCTAAAAGTTACAACAATTAATCAGTTGAAAGGCTTGCCTCCAGAAGTTGTGGATGTCCCAACAGTGGAGATTTTAAAGTTATGTAAAGTTTATTCAGAGAGGTTCCTTTCTTTTCTTAGTATAATGTTAAATCAGTTTTTCATTCAAAGTCATCCCAAAGGAAAGCTCTTACAATGCCATACAAAATGACAAACATTTAGAGCCATGTAAAGAATTTGTGTAAAAGAATGCCAGAACAGCGAGACAAATATGGTCAGTACACAACACGGTTGTTTTTGTTGTTGTTGTTAATGTCAAAAGATGACTAGGCTTAGCAGACACCGTAAAATAATTCTTTTGCGTGAGATGATCTTATGTGTTATTTAAAAGGCTTCAGTCTGAGAAGCAGCTTGCCCTTGAAATTAGTAATAGACAATACAATTTAATTCCTGCTCCAGTTTGTTTTTAATCATTCTTAAGTAATTCCACCCAGAACTGTGGGCAGTCGGGTAATGTATTAATTTAATAACTTTTTGTTATGTCTGTCCCGGTTTTGATCATGGGAACATCTATATGCATTTAATTACTTTTTTAAAAAATGTTTATCTCAATGATTTTTTTTTTAAAGGAAAAGAGAAGGGAAGACATTTCTAAATGTTTATTTTCTCAATATCTGAATAAGTAAACACAAAGTTTGTTTTCTGTTTTGTTTTTGGGTTTTTTATTTTTTGCAACTGAGCGCTGTAGAAATGGCAGTAATGAATAATGCATCAAATAAATACAGTACATGAAAACATATCCTATAAATGAAAACATATCCAGAACAATGGTGGAAAAGTGTAAATATCAATGGATTTCCATTCCAGGTTTACATGTTATTTATTTATTTTATTTATTCATTTGTCCAATACACAATACATACGGAAGAGAATAGACATGAAGTAATATATATAAAGATAATATGTAAAAATAGAGGAGAAGATATATGAAAGGAAGAAAATATATATGATATATGAGATAAAGGAAAGACAATTGGACAGGGGACGATAGGCACATCAGTGCACTTATGTACGCCCCTTACTGACCTCTTAGGAACCTGGAGAGGTCAATCGTGGATAGTTTATAGACATGCCATTTCAATCTGTTCCTGTCAAAGTTTCCCAAATCTGGTTCTTCTATCAATGTCCACCGATAACAATCTAATACAATCTTATTTTCTTAGAAATAAATCCTGTTAATTTACTTCCGTGGTCACGTGGAACCTCTGCAAATTATAATGCCAATATATCCGGATGTTGGGAAGGCCAAGGTTTAGAACTGCAGTCTTAAGTGGGTTTATTCTTTCTTCAAACAACCATTTGACTGGGATGGTGTAAGGATTAGATACAGTGGGCTCCAACTAGTGATGGGCTCCTATGAGTACGGTCAGGTACACAGAACTGGTGGAAAAAGTTTGGTCAAGTACGCAGAACCGGTAGAAAAAAATTTGATTTTTTTTCCTTCTTTTTTTCCCTTCTGGGTTCTCGGTATGATTTTCCTAACGCGGTAAATGAGGTTGAATGTGTATATTTTTAGAAGAGCTGTGCGTGTGTATGTGTGTGTACATACACATATAGTTTATATAGCAGATAATGTATATTTTTGAGTGCCTAGGTGTAATATGTAGGTACACATATGGCATATACAGTGATACCTCGTCTTACAAACGCCTCGTCATACAAACTTTTCGAGATACAAACCCGGGGTTTAAGATTTTTTTGCCTCTTCTTACAAACTATTTTCACCTTACAAACCCACCGCCACTGCTGGGATGCCCCGCCTCCGGACTTCTGTTGCCAGTGAAGCACCCATTTTTGCACTGCTGGGATTACCTTGAGGCTCTCCTCCATGGGAAACCCCACCTCCAGACTTCCGTGTTTTTGTGGTGATGCAGGGGAATCCCAGCAGCACAAAAACAGGCGCTTTGCTGGCAATGGAAGTCCGGAGGTGGGGTTTCCCAGCGAGGGGAAATTGCAGCATCGCAAAAATACAGAGGTCCGGAGGTGGGGTTTTGAGGACTTCGGTGTTTTTGCAATGCTGCAATTTCACTGATGCTCCCTTCGCTGGGAATGCTGGGATTCCCCTGCAGCATCACAAAAGCACAGAAGTCTGGAGGTGGGGTTTCCCATGGAGGGGAGCCTTAGGGAAATCCCAGCAGCGCAAAAAAAGACGCTTCGGCTGGCAAAAGGGGTGAATTTTGGGCTTGCACGCATTAATCACTTTTCCATTGATTCCTATGGGAAATATTGTTTCGTCTTACAAACTTTTCACCTTAAGAACCTCATCCTGGAACCAATTAAGTTTGTAAGACAAGGTATCTCTGTATAGATAGAATTAATGAGTATATTTTGGATGTTCAGTAATAGTAAATAGATAGGGAAAGTGTATCTCTTTGAGACAAGGAGAGTCCAGGCACCCTAACCCTAACCCTTAACGTGAGTGACGTCAAGTTGGCCACCTTTAAGCCAGTCACATGACCTTTAAGCCACCCCTTTGGTCACATGATCATCAAGCCACTCCCACATGGTCACATGTCTGGCAGGCCACACCCACAAAATAAGCCACACCCACAGTGTGGTAGTAAACATGTTTGCAGCCCTTCACTGATTCCAGCAGTGGCAACTTTAAGACTTGTAGACTTCAGCTCCCAGAATTCCTCAGACAGCAAAGGTTCCTGCCTTGAGCAGGGGATTGGACTAGATATAGGAGTGTCCAACTGTGGCAAGCAAAGCTGTCTGAGGAATTCTGCATTGGTTGCCGATCAGTTTCCGGTCACAATTCAAAGTGTTGGTCATCACCTGTAAAGCCCTTCATGGCATCGGACCAGGGTATCTACGAGACCGCCTTCTGCCGCATGAATCCCAGCGACCGGTTAGGTCCCACAGAGTTGGCCTTCTCCAGGTCCCGTCAACAAAACAATGTCGTTTGGCGGGGCCCAGGGGAAAAGCCTTCTCTGTGGCGTCCCCAGCCCTCTGGAACCAACTCCCCCCGGAGTTTAGAATTGCCCCTACCCTCCTCGCCTTTCGTAAGCTCCTTAAAACCCACCTCTAGCGTCAGGCATGGGGGAACTGAGATATTCTTTCCCTCTGGGCCTCTACAGTTTATGCAAGGTATGTTTGTATGTATGGATGTTTGGTTTTACAGTAAGGGTTTTTAGTTGTTTTAGTATTGGATTTACATGCTGTTTTTTGTTACTGTTGTTAGCCGCCCCGAGTCTACGGAGAGGGGCAGCATACAAATCCCATTAATAATAATAATAATAATAATAATAATAATAATAATAATAATAATAATTCTGAGAGTTGAAGTCCACAAGTCTTTTGAGTTGCCAAGGTTGGAGACCCCTGGATTAGAAGACTTTAGAGGTCCTTCCGGTCCTGTGGTTCAATGATTCTAATCTATAGGATTGCAACTTGGGCCTCGCCCGAGATCACTGGCTCTGCCCTCCACCCACACTCACGCCTACCCTGCTCATGTTAAATAGGGTTTAGCCCTGTCTCCAAAATGTCCCTCGAATAGTTACAATTCATGCTTGATTGATGGACCTTTTTAATTAATGCACAATTCTTTTTATTTTATTTTAAAAGCTTTTATTGAACATTCATAAAAAGAAACAATGGTACATACAGAAAATAGAGAGATATCTTAGTCTCTCTTTCCTTGCTTATTTTACTTTATATACAATTTTACATCTTATGCGGTTTTTCATATTGATATATTTCTTGCTTTTCTAACCTAATTCTATGTTCATATGTACCGTATATACTCGAGTATAAGTCGAGATTTTCTGCACAAAAAAGTGCCGAAAAATCCAGCCTCGACTTATACTAAAGTCACTGACTTTCACTGACCTGAAAACGGCCCTGCAGCATTTTCCAAAGCTCCACAGTTCCGATGTGAAAGGCAGGAAGGAAAGAAACCTCATGGCTGGCAACACTAGGTTTTTTCTTCTTCTTCATGGCAATACCCCTGAGCTACCTGATTAGCAGCAGGCTGAACCAATCACAGATCCTCCTCTATACAGAAAGGAGGCACTGAGAGAGCTATCTGATTGGCAGCAGGCTGTAACAATCACAGCTCCTCCTCTACAGGAAGCACTGGGGGAAGGGGCGGGAGGGTTGAAGAGTCTTTCAGAAGGAAGGAACCATGGCTTCCTCTCCTGATCAAGCCAACAACAATATTTTACAAGTAAATAAAATGTACAAGTAAAATGTAAGTTACCCATTTAAATTTGATTAACAGGATTTGTTATTTTGTAAGAAATGGTTGCTTCAAGTGGGGATAATTCTGTGTAATTAAACTTTTTCTTCCAACTATACTTATACCCAAGAGGATTGCTGATGCTGACTTATTTAAAACAATACAAAGGTTAGGATAATATTATTAATAGTATGAATTTTGTCATTAATCATTTGTTCTACATAATTAATATGAATAGATTTACCTTTTTTAAGAGTATGGTTTCTCCTTATGCAAGATAAATATCATGTAGAAGAAAGATTTTACTATTTAAAAAAATAAATTTTTAATTGTTTTTTGAATTTTATTTATTTTGTTTTTCTTCTGAGCTCTAGCATTTTGGGAGTTGCTTGGTCTTTCATTTCCCAATGAAAACTGTAGTTAAGCCTGTCCTTGTGTTGTGCAAGTAAGGAGTTTTCATCATATCTTCTGACAGTTAGTTGGTGTCCATGGATTTATATTGCCATATAAATTGGCAATACTGTACCTTAATAAGCTGTGGGCAAGGCTGTACTTCCTATTAATTGTCCTACTTTTCCTAATCATTGTGTAATACCATCAATGGGCAGTAAAACATATAGATTCAACTCAAATCAACTTATTTATTTTTAAAAAATTTTATTTTATATGACTTACAAACATTTAGACATCAAACAATACAACATTAAACATTTACACTTGATATATTTACAAAATTTATTTTTTTTAACAATTCTATTTACTATACCTTTTTCTTAATTTCCACCCAGTTGTAAATTTTTTCCCACACTTTGTAATAGTCCTTATTTTCTTGGTTTTGAATTTTGTATGTTAATTTGCTAAATTTGGCGCAGTGTAATATTTTTTTAATTACCGTTTCTTTGTTTGGAATCTTATCTTGTTTCCAGACTTGTGCATATGCTAATCTTGCAGCAGTAAGTAAGTGATTTATTAAGTAGTAGTTTTCTTTGCTATGTTTGCCTCTAATTATGCCTAATAAACACATTTCCGGTTTTATTTCAATTTTATAGCCCAATATTTCTTCCATCCATGCCCTAATTTGAATCCAATTTTTTTTTGCTTCGTTACATTGCCACCATATGTGGTAGTATGTTCCCACTTCTTTTTTACACTTCCAACATTTGTTACTAATGTTTACATTCATTTTGGCTAGGCGCGCTGGCGCATAATGCCATCGGAAGAACATTTTATAAAGATTTTCTTTATATGATGTTGACAAAGTCATCTTATAGTTAACTGACCATAGTTTTCCCCAGTCTTTAAAAAAAAAATCTAAAATTTTAAATACTGTATTTAAATACTGTATCTAAAATAAATACTGTGTGGGAAGGGTTTATAAACACTTAAAACAATGAAAACTTACCAAACAATTACAATATAAATACTTAAATAAGTACTATCAGTCGATAAATTCCCCATCGCGGATTTCATCTATCGCGGTCGGGTCTGGAACGTAACACCAGCGATAGGTGAGGGGCTACTGTACAGCTTTAATGCATATTTTTGAATTTGAGTCTGCAATACCCAATTCAGCCACTAGGGGAAATAGATTCACTACATTGCTCCATTTCCCAATGAACCTGCAATACCTCAGTGCCACCGGAGGACAGTATGTTCAATACATTGTATTTTATTCCGGATTGTGGGATCACAGCCCACCAAACAGTAATTTCTCCATCTATCAAAAGCATCTCAGAAGTCATCAGTGACTTCATATAATTGGTGGCAGCCAAATACTGAGACCCCTTTATAAATTCACAAACCATTCATCCATAATTTCATCTGGGAAAATATAGACATTTTAGACCAATGCAGATCTGCTACCAGGTGTAAGAGTTACTGTCCATTGTGCAGTGGCTCCCTGGGATGTCTGGGTGTCATACATAGTGCTATAAATTATTTAAAGTCATATTTTTTACAGTCGAGCTTGGAGCGATTAATATTGAGTTTGAATTTGTTGTGTGCTCTTGTGTTGTTGCGGTTGAAGCTGAAGTAGTCATTGACTGGCATGACATTGCAGCATATGATTTTGTGGGCAATACTTAGATCGTATTTTAGGCATCGTAGTTCTAAGCTTTCTAGACCCAGGATTGTTAGTCTATTTTCGTAGGGTATTCTGTTTCGAATGGAGGAGTGAAGGGCTCTTCTGGTGAAGTATCTTTGGACGTTTTCTAGGCTAGGGTGTGGATGTCCGAGATGTGGTGTGGGTTCCAGACAGATGAACTGTATTCAAGGATGGGTCTGGCAAATGTTTTGTAGGCTCTGGTGAGTAGTGTGAGATTGCCGGAGCAGAAGCTGCGTAGGATCAGGTTAACAATTCTGGAAGCCTTTTTGGCAATGTTGTTGCAGTGGGCTTTGGCACTTAGGTCGTTTGATATTAGTATTCCAAAGTCTTTAACTGAGTTGGGGTTGGCTGTGATATTTTGTTTATTCAGTTTTATACTACATTATTCAGTATTATAGTACATATTAACATAAATAACATAACATAAGTAGAACGTAGTAATAGAAAGGATAATAAAACAGTAGGACAGGGACATTAGGCACAAAAGTGCACTTATGCACGCCCCTTACAGACCTCTTAGAAAAGGGGAGAGATCAATTGTAGATAATGTAAGGTTGAAGATTTTGGGGTTAGGGGAAGCAACAACAGAGTCAGGTAATGAGTTCCAGGCGGTGACTACTCTATTGCTGAAATTGTATTTTCTGCAATCAAGTTTGGAGCGATTTACATTCAGTTTGTATCTATTGTGAGGTTGTTGTTAAAGGTGAAGTAGTCACTGACAGGGAGTACATTATGATGTATGATTTTTATGAACAACAGTTAAATCAATTCGGAGACGACGTAGTTGTAAATTTTCTAGATTTAGTACTTGAAGTCTGGAGGAGTAGGGTAATTTGTTACGTGAGTAGGAGTGGAGGACTCTTTTTGTGAAGTATTTCTGGACTCCTTCAATTGTATTAATATCTGATATGCAGTGTGTATTTCGTACAGGTGAGCTATATTCTAGAATAGGTCTGACGAATGTTTTGTATGCTCTGGTTAATAAATCAGTGTTTCTAGAGAAGAAGCTACGTAAGATTAGGTTTACAATTCTTAAAGCCTTTTTGGCAATGCTGTTACAGTGGGCTCTAGCACCTAGGTCATTGGAAATGAGTACTCCAAGGTCTTTGACTGAGTGAGGGTCCGCTGTTAGTTCAGTTTTACTGAATGGTGAACCTCTTTTTCCTCGGGTGCCGAAAGAGCATGGGTGTGCGCTATTGCACATGTGTTTTGTCCCACAGCCATAATTCAATGCCTGGGGAGGCGAAAACAGTTCCCCCTGCCTCCCGGAGGCCCTCTGAAGGCAAGAAACAGCCTATTTCCCAACTTCTGGTGGGCCCAGTAGGCTCGCGCTTTGCCCTCCCCAGATCCCAAAGGTTTCCCCGGAGCCAGGAGAGGGTAACAATGCCCCCCATCCCCCTGGAGGCTCTCTGGACGTCAAAAACACCCTCCCAGAGCCTCTGTGTGAGCCAAAAATCAGCTGGCCGGCACACACATGCACATTGGTGCTGAGCTAGGGCAATGGCTCACGTGCCAGCAGATATGGCTCCACGTGCCACCTGTAGCACCTGTGCCATAGGTTCGCCATCACTGCCCTATAGTCCTTTTATCTTCAGGTATCATCTTGATAGAGACCTGCTTGCAAAATCCCATGAGGTTTCTATGCCACTATACTAGCAGGGGCGGGATTTTATTTCCTTCTGTGATCCATCATCCCAACCGTGGAACCTATAGAAACGTTGGGATGTGCAAGCTCCTTTGTCATTGCAAGCTAATTGTTACCTACTGCCATACATAGTACATTTGCATAGCCATTGTTGATTGGCCAATATAGCAGTGCCAGATTTGAATGCCTGTCACTGATTCGCCGAGCCGCAGGGAAACCCTTAAAAGCGGCTTCCCTGGCACTCGCCAGCAGTTCTGTCTCGCGAGCTTACTTGCTTAAATAAAGGTGCTGATGAACTGTTCTACCTCTCGATCAGGTGGGAGTTGCTACTTGCTGCTGCTACCGGTGCGATGCGTGTGCCCCTTCGGGTCGCCGGCATGCACGCGTGTGCGTCACAGTGAGATTTTGCTTCTGTGCATGCACAGGAAGTAAAATCTCGTGAGAGGCCATGTGCGCAAGAGAGACTTTGACTTTTTTTTTGGCTTCTGCACATGCGCAGAAGCATAAAATAGCTGAAATCTCATGTGTGAGCGTCCCCCAAACAGAATTTACTTCCTGTGCATAGCAGAAGCAAAGCTGCACATGCAGTGCACCAGTAATCCGCACACGTTCCAATGTTAATACCTAGGAGAAGAAAGGATTGCAGCTCCCCCACACTAATTAGAATAGCCTGTCCCATGAAATTCATGTCTAAATACTCCATATCTTTACGGCAAGTGAGGTCCCCATAGATAGAAACATAGAAACATAGAAGAGTGACGGCAGAAAAAGACCTCATGGTCCATCTAGTCTGCCCTCATACTATTTCCTGTATTTTATCTTACAATGAATATATGTTTATCCCAGTGTTGTTTAAATTCAGTTACTGTGGATTTACCAACCACGTCTGCTGGAAGTTTGTTCAAAGGATCTACTACTCTTTCAGTAAAATAATATTTTCTCATGTTGCTTTTGATCTTTCCTCCAACTAACTTCAGATTGTGTCCCCTTGTTCTTGTGTTCACTTTCCTATTAAAAACACTTCCCTCCTGAACCTTATTTAACCCTTTAACATATTTTAATGTTTCGATCATGTCCCCCCTTTTCCTTCTGTCCTCCAGACTATACAGATTGAGTTCATTAAGTCTTTCCTGATACGTTTTATGGATGTTTTGGAAAGAACAGAGGTGTAAGAAGAGCACAGGTAGTTTTTGACTTCTGACCAGTCGCTTAGCAACATACCAAGGCAAAGAACCGCAATTATACCTGCCAACTGATGGGGACCAAGGTTTCTGAGACAATGCAAGAAAGGGATCTTGGGGTTTTGGTGGATAGCTCAATGAAATTGTCAACCCAGTGTGCAGCAGCAGTAAAAAAAGCAAACTCCATGCATGATTAGGAAGGGAATTGAAAATAAGTCAGTAAATGTTGTGTTGTATTGCCTCTGTACAAATCAATGGTGAAACCACACTTGGAGTACTGTGTATAATTCTGGTCACCCCACCTCAAAAAGGATATAATAGAACTGGAAAAGATGCAAAAAAGGGCAACAAGTATGATCAAGAAAATGGAGCACCTCCCTTATGAAACCGGGTTGCAACATATTGGTCTCTTCAGCCTTGAAAGACGGCGTTTAAGGGGTGACTTGATTGAAGTGTATAAAATCATGCATGGGATAGAAAAGGTGAATAGAGAAAAATTATTTTCTCTATCACACAATACTAGGATGAGGGGGCACTCCCTAAAGCTCATGGGTAAGAAAGTGAGGACAAATGAAAGGAAATATTTCTTCACCCAGAGGGTCACTGGTTTATGGACTTCACTTCCAGAAGTGGTCGTAACAGCCTGGATCGCTTCAAGGCAGGATTAGATAGATTCATGGATGCCAAGTGTATCGGTGGTTATTGAAGTGGATGTCCATGTGCCGCCTCTATGTTGGCTGAGGCAGGGAGGATTCCCTTGGGTACCATTTGTTGGGGGGTCAAGGGAAAGGGAGGGTTTTGCCTTCTCTTTCTGCTCAAGATCCCCATGTACAATTGGTGGACCACTGTGTGACACAGAATGCTGGAGTTGATATATAGAGTGGTGGTGAGACCACATTTGGAATACTGTGTTCAGTTCTGGAGACCTCACCTACAAAAAGATATTGACAAAATTGAACGGGTCCAAAGACGGGCTACAAAAATGGTGGAAGGTCTTAAGCATAAAACGTATCAGGAAAGACTTAATGAACGCAATCTGTATAGTCTGGAGGACAGAAGGAAAAGGGGGGACATGATCAAAACATTTAAATATGTTAAAGGGTTAAATAAGATCCAGGAGGGAAGTGTTTTTAATAGGAAATTGAACACAAGAACAAGGGGACACAATCTGAAGTTAGTTGGGGGAAAGATCAAAAGCAACATGAGAAAATATTATTTGACAGAAAGAGTAGTAGATGCTTGGAACAAACTTCCAGCAGACGGGTTTAGTAAATCCACAGTAACTGAATTTAAACATGCCTGGGATAAACATATATCCACCCTAAGATAAAATACAAAAAATAGTATAAGGGCAGACTAGATGGATCATGAGGACTTTTTCTGCCCTCAGTCTTCTATGTTTCTATGATGGGCTTTGGCCTGATTCAGCATGGCTCTTCTTATGTTCTTAATTATTTGAAGTTACAAAAGACCCTCCAAAAGCTACTTACATCCCAATTTTTAAGTTCCAATGTCCCTTCTGCAAGGGTGATATAAGGCACTGACCCATATTTATGGCCACTTGCAGCGCCCGCGTCACATGACAGCAATTTACACCAGCATTGCTGGAAACCAGTTCTTAGTTCTGTTTTCCAGCAAAACCAGCCCATCACATTGAACCGATCTAAATGCAGTTCATAAAATCATCTGCCACATTGTCCTACCTGTCAATGACTACTTCAGCTTCAATCACAACAATACACGAGCACACAATAGATATAAACTTAACATAAACCTCTGCAAACTAGACTGCAGAAAATACGACTTCAGCAACAGAGTGATCAAT
This sequence comes from Erythrolamprus reginae, assembly GCF_031021105.1. Lineage (NCBI taxonomy): Eukaryota > Metazoa > Chordata > Lepidosauria > Squamata > Dipsadidae > Erythrolamprus > Erythrolamprus reginae. The sequence goes on along the minus strand of NC_091960.1, from coordinate 26,825,961 downwards.
GCCTGGAATTCACTACCCGACTCTGTGGTTTCTTCCGCAAGCCCCCAAAACTTTAACCTTAGATTGTCTACTGTCGACCTCGTCCCATTCCTACGAGATCTGTAACAGGCATGCATAAGCACACCACTGTGTCTATGGCCCCTGCTTACTGTCCTATTGTCCCCATTTATACTTACTTACTGTTATCTCGGATATGTTTGAAAAATAAATAAATAAAATAAAATAAATATATGACAAGCAATGAGTTTGCTTAACAACTACGTGATTTGCTTAATAACCACCATGAAAAAGAATTGCATCCAGTCTTCTGTGTCTCTTTTTATAATTGTCAACCTCACAGTCATAATTCGAGAACTAAGTGTATGATTAAGAAAAAAGTCAATCAAATTGCTGTGATCGTGTAATAATAATAATAATAATAATAACAACAACAACAACAATAACAATAACAATAATTTATTAGATTTGTATGCCGCCCCTCTCCAAAGACTCGGGGCGGCTCGCAACAATGATAAAAACAATATTATACTAGCACAAATCTAATATTGAAAGAAATAACTAAAACCCTATCATATTAAAACCAAACAACACAAAAATACCAAACATCAATTATAAGGAGCCTGGGGGAAAGATGTCTCAAATCCCCCATGCCTGGCGGTATAGGTGAGTCTTGAGTAGTTTACGAAAGACAAGGAGGGTGGGAGCAGTTCTAATCTCCAGGGGGAGTTGATTCGAGAGTGCTGGGGCCGCCACAGAGAAGGCTCTTCCCCTGGGGCCCGCCAGACAACACTGTTTAGTCGACGGGACCCGGAGAAGGCCAACTCTGTGTAATGACCTTCTATCCTTTTTTATTGGGTGTCACACATAATGATGAGAACAAAGATAGCTTTTGAACCCAGCTTCCCCCAGATCATCAATGACAGAGGTACCACACTGATTATTTTTCTCACTCAAAGCAAACTGAGTCCTATCTCCATTTCGTGTCATTTTCATATCTAAAACCGACTGCTTTAAGGTCAACTACAGCACAACACGTATGAAAGTTACATTCAATGGAAAGTTGGATAAAATTTTCCTCATCAGTTTGAGTGTCAATTATTTGTAGCTAAGTTATTATTTTGAATGCTGAGCCAATGTTCTGGTTTGAATGGCTGGCTTATTCTTGATTTTTTAAAAAAATGGTTTTCTATAACTGTCAGCCTGATTTGTGAGATAGTTTTACTGTTGTTTGTAAAGTTTTAAAAAATTGCAACGTTGCATCGTTTGCTTTATACAAGCCATTATGGGAGGGAATTTTGAAAGGTTGGAGGAAAATATTGAAAACAAAACCAAGCAGTTATTTGGGGTTCATCTGAATCTTCTTCCAATCTAGTAACTGGACTGTTGCTGACCATATCAATGGCCACAAGAATGTAAGAAAAAAAACAGGCTGCCCTTGAATTGAACTCAAATCTCTGTGAGTCCATGGACACGTCCATGCAGTAGTGTTGGCAGCAGGACAAAAATGGCTGAGGATTGAACTCTGAGATGTTTTTTCCAACGCCCTAATTTACTCCCTAACTCTGGAGCATCCTGATGGTTTCACATTAAAGCGCTAACTAGAACTCAACTATGTTTACTTCTAAACTCAAACCAGGCTCAAGCAATTTCACATCACAATGATGCATGGTAAACCTCAAGACACAACCATAATGCATCCTGCCCATTATGGTTGTATGTTGTGAATGCAATTTTTTTTCCCCTGGTGGTGGTTGTTAAGTGAGCACCCTTCATGGCACCGGAGCAGGGTATCTACGAGACCGTCTTCTGCCGCACGAATCCCAGCGACCGGTTAGGTCCCACAAAGTGGGCCTTCTCTGGGTCCCGTCAACAAAACAATGTCGTTTGGCGGGGCCCAGGGGAAAAGCCTTCTCTGTGGCAGCCCCGGCCCTCTGGAACCAACTCCCCCCGGAGATTAGAATTGCCCCCACCCTCCTCGCCTTTCGTAAGCTCCTTAAAACCCACCTCTGCCGTCAGGCGTGAGGGAACTGAGATATTCTTTCCCCCTAGGCCTTTACAATTCATGCATGGTATGTTTGTATGTATGGATGTTTGGTTTTACAATAAGGTTTTTTTAGTTGTTTTAGTATTGGATTTACATGCTGTTTTTTTATTACTGTTGTTAGCCGCCCCGAGTCTACGGAGAGGGGTGGCATACAAATCCAATAAGTAAGTAAGTAAGTAAGTAAGTAAGTAAGTAAGTAAGTAAGTAAGTAAGTAAGTAAGTAAGTAAGTAAGTTAGTAAGTAAGTAAGTAAGTAAGTAAGTAAGTAAGTAAGTAAGTAAGTAAAGAAAGAAAGAAAGAAAGAAAGAAAGAAAGAAAGAAAGAAAGAAAGAAACAAACAAACAAACAAACATACAAACAAACAATGGTCTTTAAAGTAAATCAGCGGTTCGCTATGGCCACACTTTTGCCCAGAACCAGAAAGACGGCCAGGTGCTTGAAATTGGATCACTGCAGAGTGGGGACCAGGCCATTTAAACGTGTAAGTTCCCTTTAACTGGGTCAGTCAGAACTCTGAATGGTCGCTAAGCAACCAGTTGTAATTGAGAATTATTATCAAGGTCTGACATGCATCATTGTGATGTGAAATTGCTTGAGCCTGTATTATCAGCTTGCAAATAACCTTTCTTGTTAGGCAGTGATGAAGCATTATTATTATTTATTAGACTTGTATGCCGCCCTTCTCCAAAGACTCGGGGCAGCATACAAGTCTAATAAATAATAATAATATTTATTATTATTATCATGTCATCCGATGATTGCTACTTTCTATTAGTTGTGAGTCAGGGGGTGGGTTCCACTTACCTTCGCCTCCGATTCGCATTGCGACATTTCGTGCACGTCCCCTTGAGTGATTTCACTTTTGCATATGCTCAAAAGGTTTGATTCAGCCCAAAACATAGATGTGGAGCTGGTCAGCTGTGCTTCGGGCAAAGAAAGTATTAACCGGGGGGTGGGGGAAGGAACAGAATGACAAGAAGCCATCAAAACACAGGAAAATCGGCCTAAAATTCAGAAAAAAGATGGTGGTGAGCACAAACTGGCACAGACAGAATTGGATCCATGACACCAAAATTACATCAGCAGCAGGTTGCTAACAGTTCAGGCTATCTGGTCCGAACCGGGAGTAACCCACCCTGTGTATGTTTGTGTGTTCAACTTATTTATTGTTTGATTGATTGATTGATTGATTGATTGTTAGAGTTGACAGGGACCATGAAGGCCATCAAGTCCAACCCCCTGCCCAAGCGGGAACCCTATGGCACACCAGTAAAGTGGCGGTTCAATCTTCTCTTAAAAATGTCCAGAGTGTTGGACTTCACAACGTCCGCTGGTAGGTTGTTCCATTGGTTGATCGCTCTGACCGTCAGGAAGTTCCTCCTTATCTCCATGTTGATTCTCTACTTGCTCAGTTTCCAGCCGTTGTTCCTCGTCCGGCCCTCTGGTGCCCTGAAGAATAAAGTGATCCCCTCCTTTCTGTGACATCCCTTCGTATACCTGTAGACTGCTATCATGTCCGCTCTGGCCCTCCTTTTCTCTAGGCTATCCATGCCCAGTTCCCTCAGTCTCTCTTCCTAAGTCTTGGTTTCCAATCCCTTAATCATCTTGGTTGCTCTTTTTTGCACCTTCTCCAGAGTTTCAATGTCTCTTTTGAAGTGTGGTGACCAGAACTGAATACAGTACTCCAGGTGTGGTCGGACCAGGGCGTAGTAGAGTGATATTAAGACTTCCCTGGTCTTGGAGTTTATTCCCCTGTTGATGCAGCTTAGGATTGTGTTGGCTTTTTTAGCTGCTGCTGCACATTGTTGGCATTGTTAAACTCACCTACCACAAAATATGGTTTCACTCTCTGGTTTCTGATGCATAGAAATAGTTGCATCCTGCACATAGGTGTCACGCATGGCCAGGAGATGGCAAAACCTTCTGGCTTCAGGTCCCGATTTGGTGGTGGGGAATGTGTGTGTGTCTGGGTGGGGGGCACATTTCACTATGCACTGTTTTATGTTGTGCGTTATATAAATTTGTTAAAAATTATAAATAAATAAATAAATAAATAAATAAATAAATAAATAAATAAATAAATAAATAAATAAGGTCCCATCACCTCATCTAGTAGCTTGACCACAGCACATTCCCTTAGTGCACAAAAATCTTGTGAGATTCCACATGGATTCTCCCACATTCATGAAACTTGGTGATATTTCTCCAGGAGGCTTCTGTATTTACTCATGAGTTGTGAAAGAGCATTTGCAAGGGAGGTTTGGATGTGTCTCTTAAGGATTTGAGGCTGTCGGATTTCTCAAGCAGTAAAAAACGAAACCAGTGTAAGCAGCAGCCCTGTTTTTTCTCAGATTTGTATGATTTATCCAGGAGAAAGTCAAAGGAACAACAGAAGAATTGTGACCTATATTTTACTTTCAGAGTAGAGGCGTATCTGTACATAAAACCATTCTTCAATTATTATTATTATTATTCTCCTTCTCCTCCTTCTCTTCTCCTTCTCCTCCTCTTCCTCTTATTCTGTCATTTATTCATTGATTGATTGATTGATTGATTGATTGATTGATTGATTGATTGATTGATTGGATTTGTATGCCGCCCCCTCTGCGTAGACTCGGGGCGACTAACAACAGTAATAAAAACAGCATATAAACAATCCAATACTAAAACAACTAAAAAACCCTTATTATAAAACCAAACATACAGACATACCATGCATAAAATTGTAAAGGCCTAGGGGAAAGAATATCTCAGTTCCCCCATGCTTGGCGGCAGAGGTGGGTTTTAAGAAGCTTACGAAAGGCAAAGAGGGTGGGGGCAATTCTGATCTCTGGAGGGAGGTGGTTCCAGAGGGCCGGGGCCTCCACAGAGAAGGCTCTTCCCCTGGGTCCTGCCAAGCAACATTGTTTAGTTGACGGGACCCGGAGAAGACCCAGTCTGTGGGACCTAACTGGTCACTGGGATTCGTGCAGCAGGAGGCGGTCCCGGAGATAATCTGGTCTGGTGCCATGAAGGGCTTTATAGGTCATAACCAACACTTTGAATTGTGACTGGAAACTGATTGGCAACCAATGCAGACTGCGGAGTGTTGGTGTAACATGGGCATATTTGGGGAAGCCCATGATAGCTCTTATAGCTGCATTCTGCACGACCTGAAGTTTCCGAACACTTTTCAAAGGTAGCCCCATGTAGAGAGCATTGCAGTAGTCGAGCCTCGAGGTGATGAGGGCATGAGTGACTGTGAGCAGTGACTCCAGGTCCAAATAGGGCCACAACTGGTGCACCAGGCGAACCTGCTCCTCCTTCTGCTCCTACATCTCTTTCTCCTCTTCTTCTTCCTCCTCCTCCTCCTCCCCTTCTTCTACTTCTCCTTCTCTTCCTCTTATTCCAGTCACTTCTGCTCCTCCTCCTCTTCTTTTTCTTTCTTCTTCTGTCATTTCTGGTCCTCCTTCTTCTCCCCCCCCCCTTGTGGAATGCCTGTGCTTTTTGGAAAAAATGGGAGAGCCTGTATTTGTAGGTCATTGAGAACCAACTCTCAGAGATACGTACAGTATATGTCAGGCTGCTGAGCTATTCAATAAAATCTTGCCATGTAATAGCTGATGATTTGAACAGAATCGGTCCTTTCCCACCTATTTGTGAAGAATATTTATTCATTCATTCATTCATTCATTCATTCATTCATTCATTCATTCATTCATTTATTGGATTTGCATGCCGCCCCTCTCCGCAGACTCAGGGTGGCTAACAACAATGATAAAAAAACAACATGTAACAATCCAATTTAATAAAACAACTAAAAACCCTTATTATAAAAACCAAACATACACACAAACATACCATACATAACTTGTAATGGCCTAGGGGAAGGAATATCCTAACTCCCCCATGCCTGGCGACAAAGGTGGGTCTTGAGTAATTTGCGAAAGACAAGGAGGGTGGGGGCCATTCTAATCTCTGGGGGGAGTTGATTCCAGAGAGCCAGGGCCGCCACAGAAAAGGCTCTTCCCCTGGGGCCCGCCAAACGACATTCTTTGGTCAACAGGACCCGGAGAAGGCCAACTCTGTGGGACCTTGTTGGCCGCTGGGATTCGTGCAGTAGAAGGCGGTTCTGGATGTATTCTGGCCCAATGCCATGTCGGGCTTTAAAGGTCATTACCAACACTTTGAATTGTGACCGGAAACTGATCGGCAGCCAGTACGGACCGCGGAGTGTTGCAGAAACGTGGGCGAATCTAGGAAGCCCCACGATGGCTCTCACGGCCGCATTCTGCACGATCTGAAGTTTCCGAACACTTTTCAAAGGTAGCCCCATACAGAGAGCGTTGCAGTAGTCGAACCTCGAGGTGATGAGGGCATGAGTGACTGTGAGCAATGACTCCCTGTCCAAATAGGGCCGCAACTGGTGCACCAGGCGAACCTGGGCAAATAACTCTTTCCAGGGCACTGGCATGACACACTTATAATACTCCTCTTCTATAATTAATACTGTTGTGTAATTAATACTAGAAAGTTAATTTAGTGTAGTGGAAAAGGCATCAGGCCAGAAACCAGGAAGCCCTAATTTCTAATCTTGCCTTAAGGCAGTGTTTCTCAACCTTGGCCTTTTGAAGATGTGTGGACTTCAATTCCCAGAATTCAACGCTGGCTGGGGAATTCTGGGAGTTGAAGTCCACATATCTTCCAATGGCCAAGGTTGAGAAACACTGCTTTAAGGCACAAAGCCGGCTGGGTGACCTTGCTCCAGTCACTTTCTCTGTCTCAGCCCCAGGGAGCCGATGATGGCAAAACACTTCTCAAATTTTGCCGAGAAAATTATAGGGACATATCCCGCAGTCTTCAAGAATTGGACATGATTAAACAGAAGACGTTAATAAGGAAACAATTAATGCTATAATCACGCATAGTTGCATACTATGTCCCAGCCATCCTTTAGTTCAGCACACCTCACATACACCACAACATTGGAAATCCCCAGGTCTGAACAGATCCAGATGCAAAGTGTAGATTTCCCACACAGCTCGGCCTTGCGGTTTGGCCTTTGTCAAAAGGTAAGACCTTGCCTGTCGTCTGATTTAAAATTAAATTCCATTCCACCCCCTCTCCTTTTTTTAAAAAGAATCCACTCAAATCAAGAAGTTTTTTTGTGTACTTGATGCCTTCGGCTTTTCCCAGATTTTGGCTTGAATTAAAGAGTGGTAAAGGCAGACGTTCCAAAGTCAAGACTACAAAAAAAAGAGATGAATTGTATGACATGATTTCACCTGGGCCCAGAACCAAGAGCTGCAATGAGCAGCAAATTCTTCTCTCCTTTTTGAAAAATGACTCCATAGACATCAATATATATATATGGGTATGGCTAGCTGATGAGGCCAAAATAAGGCCGAAATAGGTCTATCCTAGTCTCCCTTAATTTTCAAATTCAGCAAAAAACATGTGACACACACACACACACACACACACACATATATATTTGTTTTCGTAGATTTTCTCGGGTACAGTTATGACAGTCTTGGTGTATTCAGGTTTCTTCCTGTGTAGGATTTGTAAATTTCTGGCGACGTTTCGACGAGTTCTCACTCGTCATCTTCAGGCTGGTGTTTCTGTCCTTGTTCTAAGGCGAACACTGCGAGACCTGAGCTGCCTTCCTTCTATAAATACACACCCAGCCACCAGTATTTATAGAAGGAAGGCAGCTCAGGTCTCGCAGTGTTTGCCTTAGAACAAGGACAGAAACACCAGCCTGAAGATGACGAGTGAGACCTCATCGAAACGTCGCCAGAAATTTCCAAATCCTACACGGGAAGAAACCCGAATATACCAAGACCGTCATATATATATATATATATATATATATATATATATATATATATATATATATATATATATACATACATACATACATACATACATACATACATACATATATGTAGATTGTTCTGAGTTCGGGTTTTGCCCCGTGTAATATTTTGAGTGTCTATGCGACGTTTCGGTGAAATCACATTTACCATCATCAGGCTGAAGTTTCTGGATTCAGGCTGGATTTCCATATTTACAACAGCACGAAGCTTGAAACTTCAGCCTGATGATGGTGAATGTGATTTCACCGAAACGTCGCATAGACACTCAAAATATTACACGGGGCAAAACCCGAACTCAGAACAATCTACATACATATACCCGTGAAAATCTACGAAAACACACACACACACATATATACACACACATATTCCCTTTATTTTGTACTTTTTAAAAACATTTTTTTAAAAATTTTAAATTTTTTTTAAAAAATTTAAATTTTTTTTTAAAATTTCTAACAAGTTTAATATGCACACAACATAAAACAGTGCATAGTGAAATGTGCCCACCACCCTGAAACACACATACCCCACCAACAATCGGGGGTGTTTCTTATATGATCCACTTTGACCCAAGAGCAATATATCTATTTACATATTATAGAGTGATTCCAATTTATTTCTTGTACCTTGGTCTCGGATTCTATTCATCATATATCATCTTACCTTGTCCCCCCATCCCATCAGTTGTATCAATTCAGTTTCATTATCCAAGTTTATCCTTTTATCCATAATTTCAAATTGAATATGGTCCATCATGTACCTATACCAATTTTGCATTGTCCATTTTGTCGCATCCTTCCAACCCAAAACTATTACTGCCTGAGCGCTTTCTATTGCTGCTTGTTTTATTTCTCTAAATGACATTCTATCCAAGTAGAAACTGTATAGAATGGTGGTTAGGTGTGGAAAGATGGCTACAAATAAATGCAATATGCAAATATCTTAACGAAAGGGAGAATAAAGAAGTACTATTGAGGGTGGAGACAGGGTTAGAGAAAATAATAAGAGAAAAAAGTGAGGGTATAAAGGCGCAAGCATCCAATATATATAGGTTGCTAGTGCAGTCAGACGGGGACACAATTGAAGGACTGACTAAATGGTGGCAAAATGAGATACAAGTAGAGGTACAAGAGATGGGAAATATAGTAGAAAATATAAGAAAAATTAAAAATACAAGAATTAGGGAAATGAGAAGGAAAATATTACATAAGTGGTATTATACTCCCATTCAACTTGCACACTTTCAGCAGAATGTCAGGGGTATTTGTTGGCACGGGTGTCAAGATAAAGGAGTGTTTATGCATATGTTTTGGGAATGCCCGATAGTGCAGGAATTTTGGCAAAAAGTGCAAGAGGACATAAATAGAATGCTAAACATACAATGGATAATCACTAAGGAAATGGCAGTACTAGTTAAAAGCAATGGGATGGGAGAACATAGATATCAACAGGAGGAAGGTCCAAAAAAAAAATCAAGGTGGTGACCAAGATCTTATGGTCACATCTTGAATTTAGATCCCCTTGTAACATACCATTACTAACCATGTGGCACTTCAACATCAGTCACCCAATGACTCCAGAGTTGAGTGGGGACTAGAACCTGGGTCTCACCAATGCCGAGAGGCCCTGATGAAAGTTGTGCAGTTGACAGGGGGACCCTGTAATCTATAAAAGACTTTGGGGGTGTCCTTGGGCAAAATCGGAAAGCTATTAAGAGGAGAAGGAAGACACCATTGAAATAGTCAAGAAGCCATTACAGGTGGGTTTGACTTGTGACAATTGAGACCAGCATTTCCTTTGCTAATCAAGGGAGTGTTAAATAAGTTACACTTGATTTTACAACCTTTTTTTTTTTTGCCATGGTTGTTAAGCAATTCAGTGCAGCTGTTAAGCGGCTGAATTCTGATCAGTTGGGATGCTGCAACAGTCTGTAAGTGTCAGGAGCAATGTAAAAGTTATCAATCAACAATTACCTTTAGACAATCCAAAGATCAAATCAGGCATGGGAAAGAAAAAAGAACCAGGGTGGCGCAGCAGGTAGAGTGCGGTACTGCAGGCCACGGAAGCTGACTGTAGATCTGTAGGTCAGCGGTTCAAATCTCATCATTGGCTCAAGGTTGACTCAGCCTTTCATCCTTCTGAGGTGGGTAAAATAAGAACTCGGGTTGTGGGGGCAATAGGCTGGCTCTGTTAAAAAGTGCTATTGTTAACATGTTGTAAGCCGCCCTGAGTCTAAGGAGAAGGGCAGCATAAAAATCAATCAATCAATCAATCAATCAATCAATCAAATACATACATAAATACATAAATACATAAATACATAAATACATAAATACATAAATACATAAATACATAAATACATAAATACATAAATACATAAATACATAAATACATAAATACATAAATACATAAATACATAAATACAAATAAACTCAATGGAATGGAATAGAATAGAATAGAATAGAATAGAATAAAGAAGGGAAGAGAAGAAAAGAGAATGGGATGGGATGGGATGGAATGGAGGAGGGAGGGGAGGGGAGGAGGAGTATTGGGGTCCTACCGGTGTGCTTGACGCCATTGCACCAGTAGCCAAAATGGAGCTGCATGCGCAGCTTTGGGAGACCGGTGGGTGAGCACACGCACCCATGCAAGATTTGGCTTCTGTGTATGCGCAGGAAGCCAAATCTTACATGAGGACACTCGCACACGTGAGATTTTGCTGATTTTCGGAATTCAGGACCATCCATGGATGGAAATAGAAGAAATCAAGACGATGCCTTTGGCTGCTCGATGGAAAGCCTCACCCGTTTATCTGTGTCTAGTAACATATGGTAGGGCTTTGGTCACCCACTCATGGGTACCATCTTGTGTTTCTAAACTCTTGTTCCAAATACTCCTGACCGGGTTGAACCTGGGTCTCTTCTTTCCCTATAATTAAGATTTAAAAAATAAACCTGGCATGACTAAACCAGATGTCACCTCCCCAGGCCAAAAAGTCTGCAATTTGCTTGAGTAAAGAAAGAAAGAAGAAGGAAGGAAGGAAGGAAGGAAGGAAGGAAGGAAGGAAGGAAGGAAGGAAGGAAGGAAAGGGAAGGCCAATCCATATGAAATTCCATGGGTCGGATCCATAAATATTTACTGGAATTAATAAGTGCAGTTTGACCTTCGCGGGAAAGAAGAGTGAGGGTTTTTTTCTAAGTAAACAGATTGTACTCAAAGAATGCAATTTTGAAATCTAATTTCAAATGGGAAGTCTTTCAGTTCGAGATATTTACACAGGCTTGTTTTCATGCAGAGTATCTTCAAAAATCTCATAAGTATAGAATGGCTGGCTTCACCCTTGGCCCTAAACTATGGTTTGATGAAAAGGGCCATAACTGAATGCATTCAGACATAAGAACCTAAGAAGAGCCATGCTGAATCAGGCCAAAGCCCATCAAGTCCAGCATTCTGGGTCACCCAGTGGCCCACCAATTGTCCTTGGGGATCTTGAGCAGAAAGAGAAGGCAAAACCCTCCCTTTCCCTTGACCCTGAACAAATGGTACCCAAGGGAATCCTGCCTATCTCAACCAACATAGAGGTGGCACTTAGACATCCTTCAATACACTTGGCATCCATGAATCTGTCTAATCCTGCCTTGAAGCTATCAAGACTGACAATGTTCTGTTTCCAGGCATAGGGCTACAAGATTAGCAGGAGCCCATGGGATGTTGTTCATTTATAAGATGCATGATTAGTCTAGGTTTTATACAGGGGTGGGCTTCAAAAATTTTAGCAAGGGGTTCTGTGCCCGGTTGCTGGGTGGGTGTGGCCATAGTGGGCGTGACCTAGTCCAGAGGTAGACAAAGTTGGCTCTTCTATGACATGTGGACTTCTACTCCCAGAATTCTTGAGCTAGCATGGTTGGCTCAGGAATTCTGGGAGTTGAAGTCCACATGTCATAGAAGAGCCACTTTGGCTACCCTTGACCTAGTCTACCTCCTGCACCATGGTGGGGGGAGGGATTTTCACCCTCCCGGACTGTAGTTCCTACACTTACCTGCATCCAAAATGGGCTGTGTGGGGACTCCGGGGAGGGGAGGGGTAGGTTTGGCCAGCCAGGAATGGGATTTGCAGGTTATGTGAACTGCACAGAAACTTAACTAGAAATTCTCCCAAATCCCTAAGAACCCCCAGCAACCCACCCCGGTTTTGTATCTTTCCTCTCTCTGTCTCTGTCTCTGTCTCTGTCTCTGTCTCTGTCTCTCTATCTATCTCTATCTATCTATCTATCTATCTATCTATCTATCTATCTATCTATCTATCTATCTATCTATCTATCTGCCTATCTATCATCTATCTATCTATCATCTATCTATCTATCTATCATCTATCTATCTATCTATCTATCTATCTATCTATCTATCTATCTATCATCTATCTATCTCTATCTCTCTCTATCTAATTTATCTATCTATATCTATCTATCTATCTAATCTATCTATATCTATCTATCTATCTACCTAGCTACCTACCTAGCTACCTACCTACCTTATCTAATCTAATCTAATCTAATCTAATCTAATCTAATCTAATCTAATCTAATCTAATCTACATAACACCCAATTCCTGAAGGACTCTGAGCAGCTTACAACAGAAAGAAAGACATCTAAAAACAATTTAATAACAATTAAAACTCCTTTAAAAAGACACCTATCTTTTGGGGCCGGATCTAAGAGTTGTTATTTGGTCAACAGCCCCAGGCCTTTAGGCTTTAGGGCTTTCCAGAAGGCAAGTAGGGTGGGGACAGTACAGATCTCCAGAGACAGCTGATTCCAGAAAGTGGGTGCCATCACAGAGAAGGCCCTCTCTTGTGGCCATACCATCCAAAACTGCTTAGCTGATGGAAGCCGGAGAAGGCCAACCCTGTGGGCCCTTATCGGCTGCTGGGAGCTGTTCTGCCGGCATATCTCAACCGCCTGTAATTACAGGATAATTAGTCCAGGAAGACACACACCACACGATAAAAGGAAACCCCAAAAGTTTTTATAAACAGAATAACAGAAACAGCTCCCTTTTTAAATGTCAAAGGGATTTTCTGGTACACACAAGGCACAGGTTAAATGCAATCCAATTGCTCACCCAATAACTGGGAAATTGAGTCCAATTCTAAAGTCCAGAGAATCCACACACAGAATCCTGAACAGCAAATATCATGATCTTGACAAAACAATGAATCAGATAAACTGCCATGAGGCTAAAACACCAGGCTGCACTTTTATCTGTAGCACTAATTACAGCAGCCCCACCCAACCACAGGTGGCCTCATTTTCTCTTGTAATAATCCTTCAGTTGTTGTCTCCTATTCATCACTCTACGCATGCATGGATGTGTCATTAATTTTTGTTCATAATCCAGGGATGATACAGATGATTGATCTCCTCCTGGGCTGTCTGCCAAACTCCCCTCTTCCCTGTCACTCACGCTTCTTTGGTCAGAGGAGGTTTCGTCGGCAGATTCTACTGGAAGCAAAACTGGCCTGCGGCATGTGGATGTCTCCCCCACCTCTACCTCCACATTCCTTTGGGCAGGAGCTGGGCCAGAGCTAACCACGACAGGAGCTATGTGGCAGAAGGCAGTCCCGAAGATAGTCTAGCCATGTAGAGCTTTATAGGTGATAACTAACACCTTGAACTGCGTCTGCAGATTGACTGGAAGCCAGTGCAGCTCAGGGAGAGTTGGTGTGATGTGGGTGTACCTGGGTGCACCCACATCAACTTGCGTGGCTACATTCTGGACTAGATATAGTCTCCAAACGCTTTTCAAAGGTAGTCCCATGTAGAGCGTGTTGCAATAACGTAATTGTTTGGGAGAGGGGTTTATTTTATTTGGCATGTAATCTCCCCCAAATGCATTCTTTGTAACTATAATTTGTTTAAATTTTAAGTACTTTTAGTTTTTTGACACTAGTAGTTTAAGATAATGTTACTTCCTTGTAACTTAATATAATTGTATTTTAGATACTGTTACTTCCTTGTAACTTTAGACAGTATCATACTTAATATAATTGTATTTTTTCGTTGTCATTTAATAGAGGTTATATCCTGGACCTCACATATAGATGTTAGATTATTTTACATGTGGTTCCCTTTTGTGACCTTCTGAGAGATAAAGTGAATGGAGAAGCCAGGTTCACTTAACAAGCATGTTGCTAAAAATTAACTGCAGTGATTTACTTAACAAATGTCTTACTTAGCAATGGAAACTCTAGGCTTGTTATTTGATTTGGGTATTTATGGTTCATGATGTATCTGTAAATCCTACCATTCTGGTTTGTAATGATTTATGTTTGGGGGGCTAACAGTTAATAAAATTCCATATATTCCAATTCAGTTGAATTGCTGTCATAGATAACAAACAGAATAAAAGTTAACACTGTCTTAACTTTTATTTTGTTTGTATAAAAATAGTGTTATATCTATTGCGGGGAAAATTTCCGTGCCATTCCTGACCGGTCCAGCCTGCCAGGCACCCACCCGCTCGTTGGACCTAGAAGGCAAGGTCCGGAGGGGGGGAGCTGTGTGACTTGGGAGCGCGTGTTTTCTTGACCCTTTTTCGCTCTTCCGCGAAGCGGGTCCTCGCTCCATTTGGCCAGCCGAGCCACCCGGGCGGGCTTCCAAAAGCCAGCAGGAGTTTGGGGGGGCGGAGGGGGGTCGGGAAGAGGTGGAGGCCGGAGAGGGTGGGAAGGCTCCGAGCCCCCCCCAACTCCACCCGCCCTCCATTCTCCTTGTTGCCCGCAAGAGGCGGGGAGCCCGAGATTGCGGCGCGTCCGGACTTCTCAGTGCAGAAGCCCGCTGCAAAGCCGGAGGAGTTCGCTGGCACGTCCCGCCCGAGGAAGGTCCAGGATGGGAAAGTGGCAAGTCCCGGCGCATCTCTTGCTGGCCGTCTGGGCAGGGATGCTGCAGTCGGGGGCGCCGCTGGCCAAGGGCTCCCCGGAGCGCAACCAGCATTGTCTGCAACACGGCTCCTGCACCTACACCTTCCTGCTGCCGGAGCTGGTGGGCTGCGAGGGGGCGTCCAGTCCTCCCGCCGCCGTCCCGTTCCAAGTGTCAAACTCGCTCCAGAGGGACGCGCCGCCCTTGCCCGAAGCCCAGTGGCCCGTCCAGTGGCTGCAGCAGCTGGAGACCGTCCTGGAGAACAACACCCAGTGGCTGCAGAAGGTGGGGGCTGAGGGCGAAGGACCGGGGCAAAAGCTGCGGGGAGGGAATGAAGGGGTGTCGCTGGGAAGAGGGGGGTGTGTGTGCGTGTGAGTTTTATGCATTCACTGTACCACTTATTATTATTATTATTATTATTATTATTATTATTATTATTATCAATACAACACAGCAAACGAGATCACTATGCTGGATTTCGTAGTTCATCACCAGTCGGACGCTTCCCAAGCACCTAGGACTGCGTGATGTAGCGGCAAATTATCTATGCTGATCCCAGTAAAGCGGCCTTTTGCAATTGACAGATGGAGATTTTGTCAATTCCAATGGTTTTCAAATGTATGCTGAGATCCTTTGGCACTGCGCCCAGGGTGCCAAGGACCACTGGGGCCACTTTCATTGGATTATGCCACAGTCATTGCAGCTCGATTTTTAGATCTTCATATTTCACTAATTTCTCTAGCTGCTTCTCCTCAATTCTGCTGTCCCCTGGGATTGCGATGTCGATGATCCATGCTTTCTTTTTCTCCACAATCAAGATGTCTGGTGTGTTATGCTTCAGAATTCGGTCAGTCTGAAGTCGGAAGTCCCACAGTAGTTTTGCTTGCTCATTTTCGACCACTTTTTCAGGCTTATGATCCCACCAGTTCTTTGCCACTGGTAGATGGTAGTTCTTGCACAAGTTCCAGTGGATCATCTGTGCTACAGTATCGTGTCTATGCTTGTAGTTAGTCTGTGCGGTGTTTTTGCAGCAGCTGAGTATGTGATCGATTGTTTCATCTGTTTCTTTACAGAATCTGCACTTTGGATCGTCTGTTGATTTTTCAATTCTGGCTTTGACAGCATTCGTTCTAATGGCCTGTTCTTCTGCAGCCAGTATTAGTCCTTCTGTCTCCTTTTTCAGTGTTCCACTTGTAAGTCATGACCATTGCCTTCAATCTTCTCCAAGTACTGGTGATGCAATGCTTTGTTCCACCAGCTGTCCATACGACGTTGAGTTACAGTTGTGGTTGTTGTTGTTGTTGTTGTTGTTGTTGTTGTTGTTGTTGTAAGGAACCTTGCAGGTCATCTAGTCCAACCCCCTGCTGCTGCAGGAGACCCTACATCACACTTGTCCATAAGCAGTCCAGTCTTTTCTTGAAAGTCTCAAGTGTTGGGGCGTGTGGCAAGCTGTTCCACTGGTTGATCGCTCTCACTGTCAGAAAGTTCCTCCTTATTTCCAGGTTGAAATTCCTCCTTATTTCCAGCCACTCGGTCGGCTTGGCTTTAGGGTGTGGGGTGGAGGAGTAAAAAGGATGGTGTCAACTCAGAACAGTCCATGCTCTGGTGCGATGTTACAACCAGGATTTAAAGTTAACTGGTGTGTGTGAATGCAGGAACAATTTTCAATGGTTGGGGTGTAAGGTAAAACTAAAGTAAGGTCTTTCTTTGATGGAGGTCCCAGGACTGTGCTGTGCCGGTCTGGTTGCAATAGTGGCCCAGGGAAGACACGGAGAGAGAGACAGACACAAACACAGAAACACACACACACACAGGCCATAGGGCCTTCATCTGCACTGCACTGAAGCCTTGCGAGAAAAGCAACAGGCTGTGAAAAGGGCCTTTGGTGGCTGGCACATGGCTTGGCAGGTTTAACAGCAGCTTGGTTGTGGTTTAACGTATTCTTGAGTCCCAGCATAAATCGTTTGATTGAACGGATTGTGAGGATTTATGACTTGGGATGTTGGGCAGACCGGGGGCAAATGAATCAATAAACCAACATGGGAAATCAAGATGAAGACTTTCTTCTTTCTTTCTTTCTTTCTTTCTTTCTTTCTTTCTCTTTCTTTCTTTTTTCTTTCTTTCTTTCCTATCTACCTACCTATCTATCTACCTACCTACCTATCTATCTATGCTGGCTGGGGAATTCTGAGAGTTGAAGGTCTCCAAGGTCCTTTCCAACTCTCTTATTCTATTATCTCAACTTTATAAGTAACTCAAGGCAGCTCTCTTCCAACAACAACCCTCTTTTGAGGTGAGTTAGGCTTAGGAGAGAGTGTCCAGCCAAAGTCACCCAACCAGTTGTAATGCCTAAAGCAAGATTAAAGCTCAGTGTCCTGGTGATTGGCCCCCAAAGTTGCCCAGCCAGATTCCTGCCTAAGGCAGGACTAGAACTCACAGTCTCTGGGTTTCTAGCCTGGTGCCTTAAACTTTTAGACCAGATTGATGATCTCTAGTGACGTGGTTAAATGGGTGAGTTCATGCAGTGTACTAAACTAAAATCAAGCAAATCACATTTTGGTTTGACAGCAAAAACAGTACTCCTTACTATGACTGATGATGTTACCTAGTTTGGTAATGAAACATCTGAAAGAAAATAAGCAAGTTCAGAGATCACCAAGAACCCCTCATTTCAACCCCAAGCTCCAAATATTCTCCTTTTTGGTACATTTTGTTTTATTACAATGGGTGACTCTAACCAAACTTCTGATCCTTAAACCTTTATTGCGGTTCTTCTTCTTATTGTTGTTATTAATACTCTGTGTCAATAGGTCTGGTGGCTTTAATTTTAATCCGTGTGAGCTGAAGAACTACAAGGCCTGGCTTCCTCATCCTAAAGCAAGGATGGCATATATATGAATAGGTGGGACAGGGGGAGGGGAGAATTCATTGGGAGGAGTGGTCATCCCAGATGAGTGGGTGAGATTTTCAAAAAAGTGGTCAAGACTGGGATCTTTCTTTCTTTCTTTCCCTATCGCTTGGAAAGGAATTTTCTTGGCTATTCAAAAACTTTCTACTGCAAGTTTGATAACTGAATAGCAGAAAACTCAGACTGCAGTATTAAATAGCAGGAAAATAACACAGACTATTACTTTTTGACAGAGATTACTCATGCCTGGCATTAAATGGATATGATTACCATATTTTTCGGAGTATAAGATGCACCTGAGTAGAAGATGGACCTTAGTTTTGCTGGAGGAAATTAAGGGGGGGGGATCTACCTACCAGGTGTTTACCTGGCTAGTGTCCTTAGTCTTCAGCAAACCATTTATCCCCTGGTTAGGGCTGAAAAAACCTTTTTCGGAGGGAATAGCAATGAAAACAAGCCTGCAAAGATTTAAGGCTGGGAAAAAATCCTTAGGAGTAGCAATGAAAAAATCCTGCAAGCCAGGAAGATTGTTAACACCTTGTTAGGGCTAAAAAAACCTTTTTCGGAGGTGGGTTCATATTACATTTGAACAAACCATGTTATAGCCTTGGGGGATGTAGGGGGGGCTACTGCCCAGATGTGGGGTGGAACGCAGCGGGGTAGCGGAAATGGAGCTCCACGCCAGAGCACCCAATTTCCACTGAAAGATGTTGAAAGAAAATGCATAAGCCAGGCCCACAGTGTGGTAGTCAACATTTTGGTAGCCGTTCACTGGGGGCATGTGTGCAGCCAGCATCACAAAGCTCTCGGTCTGTATAAATTTGATGGCCAAGATTTTTTTGACCCTTCAAATTTAGGGTGTGACAAAGAGATGCAGGAGAGTTGTAGCATCATTTAGAATTGTGTTCAACCAAGAGCCTCTGGATCTAGTATGTATGTTGTTGGCTAACAACTTAGGCCCTGTAAGATTTTGGTCCTCAACTTATGATCACAATAGGTACAGATAGTCCTCAACTTACAAACAGTTCACTTAATGCCCGTTTGAAGTTACAATGACACTGAAAAAAATGACTTCTGACTAAAATAAAAAACTATGATATTCCGGGGGTGGAGATTTGACGTCACGTAGCGTTCGGAGTTCGAGTTCGGCATTGGGTTCGCCCATCACTAGTGACAACTGATTCATATTTATGATGGTTGCAGTGTCCCTGGGGGGGAAACACAGTGGGGGTAGTAAGTTTATTGAATACTTAATAGTGTTTTTATTGTCCTTCCTTCTCTAGTATCTTAGCATGATCCTTAATTGCTTTTAAAATAGGAAATAATTAAATAGTATGTTCTTCCCCATATAAACGCTTTAATCATTTTAATCATTCCCCAAAACTGAGTTTTTTATAGCAATTAAAGAAAATTGAGCTACTTGCCTAATCTGTTCTCATACTGAACCTTGTGGGTTCAGTCCAAAATCTTAAAATGTTACTGTACTCCTCAACAAATACAGTAATGTTGTCTTTCATTTGTCCTATTCATCAAATAATGTGACTTAATCAACTGAAAAAGAATCCAAGCACCTATTTGAAAACTTATCTAGGTTGGTAAACCATTCCCTCTCAGTCACATGACCTTTAATCCACACCCAGTCACATGATTGTCAAGCCACTCCCACCTGGTCACGTGGCTAGCAAGCCATGCCTACCTGGTCAAATGACCATCAAGCCGCACCCACAAAATAAGCCACACAGTAAAAATTCTGGCAGCAGGCCAAAGTCTCCAAATGAAACGATGGCTTCAGCCTGACAACCGGTCCGAATCAGCAGGAATCCACCTCTGCTTTAAACCCAAAGAGATCTTCAGATTGCAGCCCTGGAGAATCCCATGGCTGTACAGACACCCGACAACTCTTTCCTTTCCATCTCCAGCCATTGGCAGAAGTTAAGACCATTTGCGGAGCTTCATAGGCTGGCGATAGGCCCAGTGATGCTTCTGCCTAAATGCTTGAAAAATATCTGAATGGTGGAGCAGAAACCAGGCAATTTCCTGCCAAGGACTCGCTGAATCTCTCTCCATGTTCCAGCAGGCCAGTTATTGAAATAGAATTCTGGGTCTTCAAATAACAAGCCGGACAATTATCAGTACACCAGCACACATACTGTCAGGAAAGGCGAGAGTAGGAGGAGGAAAAGAGGGTGATATTTTTAGGGCTGCATTTGTATCTACTGTTAGTGTTCCAGGCTACGGATTTTGACAATGTTCTAACCATTTTAATGGCTGGCATAATATTCCTTTTTAAAATGTGTGCGTGCCATGTTTAAAGCTTGTCTTAAGATTACTGAAGAGTCCGGAGGCAGCACGGTTAACTGACAGTTCCTTTATTTCAACTCTTTAATGAAAGTGACTTCAGCTGGAACGCGTCTGGGTTTTACAGAGAAAGACGTTCCTTATATACATTTCAGGCTCCCGCCAAAACTGAACTGTCAGCGCCTTAGCCAATCAGGCGCGACTACTATTTTTAACTATTTTCACCAGAGACAGCTTTTTACATAAAGACAGCTATTTACATAGGGATTCAACACCCCTCCCTCCTTAGTCAGAAAAAAAAGTTATTCAGCAAGCCATGTGACAAAGTCCTCCAATCGGCTTGGTCTACGTACAGTCCTTTCGGACCTGCGCAGATCATTTGAGTCCTCGCATTCAGCAGAAGAGGAGGTTGGTTCGCTAGCACCTCCACTGGTTGTTCAGGGCCGAGGCTGTGCTCCGGCCCCCAATCATGAGTCGGCAGGCACAACACCGACTTCCGATGAGGAAGATGGCTCGGCGTTGCTGGAGGGAGACCCCCGTCCTTGTGAGTCGATTGGAAAGTGCATAAAAGTTGGTTGCGCGTTACAGTCTAGCGAGGGGGAAGAATCCGTGTTAGAGTTTTGTTCAGACGAGGCCTCTTGGCGCCTTCGTAAGTGGTCGATGTGCTTTTTCCACATTCGGCCATTGTCCAAACGTACAATATAAGCTTTTGGTGCTGTCTGTTGCACAATTGTTCTCTTTAACCAGTTCAAACCCCCATCAAAATTCTTAGCAAAAATACTTTGTCCCAAATACAAGTGTCTTTCAGGATTTACAGACATATAAGCATGTGTACAATACATAGGGTGCAGTCTATCCAGTGAGGATCTAAGTTTTCTCCCCATCAGAATTTCAGCAGGACTTTTGTGGGTGGTAGAGTTAGGGGTGATATGTTGTGCCAACAAAAATTGGTCAAGGTGTTGTTGCACTTCCCCAGGACCTGACCTGCGCAAGGCCTCCTTTGCCACACGAACGTACCTCTCTGCCAACCCGTTAGCCCATGGGGAGTAAGGCGAGATGAGGGCATGCCTGACCCCCAACTGATCTAAGAACAATTCAAATTGCCTGGCTGTCAATTGGGGCCCATTGTCTGACACTAATATGTCAGGACAGCCATGGGTGGCAAACAGATGGCTCAAAGCCTTAATAGTAGCATTCGTAGTTATGTTATTCATTACAATAATCTCGACCCACTTAGAATATGCATCCACAACTATCAAGAAGTATTGGGACTCAACTGGGCCTGCAAAATCGATATGGAATCTGGACCATGGCCCTGTAGGTTGCTCCCAATCCACTGGCGTGGTCTTGAGGGGATTTGGCCTTGACTCTTGGCATGGGTCACACTTGGCTACCCACTTTTCAATGTCTGCATCCAGACCAGGCCACCATAAGTGCCCCCTAGCTAAACTTTTCATCCTCACGATAGCCCCACATGTAACAGAGTTAAGACTTTGGTTCTCAGACTTACAGGAATGATGACCCTGTCTTCCCACAAAAGACACCCTTTTACATATGATAGTTCAAGTCTCTTACTTTTAAAATCAGTCAAGTCTTCTCCCAGGGATCCGTTATGCCAACCCCTTAATACACAATTAATCACTTTTTGTAAAACTGGGTCTCGCTGAGTGTGTTCAGCTACCTCTTTTGCGGTTGTTAGTGGGTTGTCTTCAAGTTCTAGAATTAACACATCTGCAGATGGGGCTGAGTCCTCTACTGTTTCTGCTATGGGGCACCTACTTAACCCATCTGCGTGATTGATTGCTGTCCCTCCTCTATGCTTAAGATCATAATTGTAACCTGAAAGGAATATGCTGGCTCTGTTAAAAAGTGCTATTGCTAACATGTTGTAAGCCGCCCTGAGTCTAAGGAGAAGGGCGACATAAAAATCGAACAAATAAATAAATAAATAAATATAGCCCATCTAATTAGTCATGGTGACATAAAAGGAGGTGTGGGTTTTGTTAGGGGCTAGAAGGCCTAGCAAAGGTTTGTGGTCAGTTATTAGTTCAAATTTTCTGCCAAATATATAATTGTGGAATTTTTTTACTGCAGCCACCAAGGCTAAGGCCTCTTTATCTAATTGGCTGTAGTTCCTCTCGGTGCTGGACAATGTTCTAGAAAAGAATGCAATTGGGGCTTCTGTGTCATTAGGCAAGACATGTGCCAGGACACCCCCGACCCCATATGGGGATGCATCGCACGTAAGCCATATGGGTAGCAAAGTGCTATACTGTACTACTACACTTTTAAACAGAAAAGAAAAAGTCTAAAGAAAACGGTCCTTACTTTCAGGAGTAAAACACAGGTTGAGTTGAAAATTCAGCCAGCTACAAAGTTCATGAAAAAGCAAACATAAATGTTCCAAGAGGTCTCTGAATTCTCACGGCACAAAAGCAGCAGCTTGTCCCAGAGTTTTCAACTCCCACAATGCTGAATTGAAATCCCAGAGCAGAAACTTCAAAGCAGGAACAACGACGCCACACAAACCACCCAGATAAACAGCCACAGTTTGCCTTGGCCCCTGTTCCCTTTTTATGCCGTTAGCCCTCATTAAGGGAACCACACCCAGCCCAGGTGTGTCTATCATGCCTTATCATACTTCTTAAAGCGATCCCTTCTTTGTAAGGCCCTTCGGTTGCGTAAATTAATGTATTGCCCTGCAGACGAACTGAGAGAGGACAAACTGTCCGAAGAACTTCCAGCCACCTCCCCTGAGCTGTCTGCTGAATCCTCCTGGCTCTCTGCCACATCTTCCTGACTGTCTGCTACATCTTCCTGGCTGTCAGCCAGGCTTTCACAGTCACTGTGTGCCGCGGTCTCCTCTATCTGTGAGGGCAACAGCTGGCCCAGGCCCAAACACAACAGCACCGGACCAGGTTATCTACAAGACCTCCTTCTGCCGCATGAATCCCAGCGACCGGTTAGGTCCCACAGAGTTGGCCTCCTCCGGGTCCCGTCAACTAAACAATGTCGTTTGGCGGGACCCAGAGGAAGAGCCTTCTCTGTGGCGGCTCCGACCCTCTGGAGTCAGCTCCCTCCAGAGATTAGAACTGCCCCCACCCTCCTTGCCTTTCGTAAACTCCTCAAAACCCACCTCTGTCGTCAAGCGTGGGGGAGCTGAGACATCTCCCCCTGCCTATGTAGGGGTTTTTTGTGTATGATATGACTGTATGTATGTTTTTTATATATTGGAGTTTCCTGTTTTTTAGACTTTTTCAATGTATTATTGTTATTTTAGATTCTAACTATTAGATTTGTCGTTGTATATTGTTTTTATCATTGCTCTGAGCCGCCCCGAGTCTACGGAGAGGGGCGGCATACAAATCTAATAAATAATAATAATAATAATAATAATAATAATAACAACAACAACAACAACAACAACAACATGAGAAAAATTGGAAAGAGGAGGAAAACAGCACATACCATACTTTTCAGAGTATAAAACATACCTTTTTCCTCCCGAAAAGAGGCTGATAATTTGGGTGCATCTTATACTCTGAATGTAGCTTTTTTTCTAGCTGCTAATGATCTCTTACCTTGCAGGCTCTTTCATTGTTACTCTCTGCAAAGAATGTTTTCCAAACCCTGTCTTTGTGGGGCGGGGTGTTCATTCTCTACTTGTTCTGAATAAGTTTCTTTCCAGCCCTAACCAGATGCTAACAATGTTCCTAGCTCTTACCAGCTTGCAAGTTCTCTCATTGTTACTCTCTGCAAGGAATGTTTTCCAAGCCCTAAGTCTTTCCAGGGTTTTCTTCATTGCTCTAACTTGCTGTGAATAAGTTTCTTTCCAGCCCTAACCAGGTGCGAACAATGTTCCCAGTTCTTACCAGCTTGCAAGCTCTTTCATTTTGGCTCTCTGTGAAGAATGTTTTCCAAGCTCTAAGTCTTTGCAGGGTTTTTTTTTTCCATAGCTCTACTTGCTCCAAATGTTTCTTTCCAGGTGCTAATGATGTTCCCAGCTCTTAATGGCTTACAAGCTCTTTCATTGTTACTCTCTCTGAATAAAGTTTTTTTTAAGCCCTAACCAGGAGATAAAATAATGTGTTGAATCTGACCAGACTAAGGACACTAGCCAGATGAATACCTGGTAAACAGATTCTTTTCCGTATTTTCCTCCCCAAAAACTAAAGTGCGTCTTATACTCCAGTGCGTCTTATGGTATTTGAGGATAGAGAGTTTTTTCCTTTTACTTTGCTAGGGTTACAACTGAAAGCTAAGGATGTCATAAAACTTTGTTCTTAAGAAAATATCTATGCTGTTTAGTGGGAAAGAACATGGAAGAGATACATTATTGTTTTATTCTAGGTTGCCTTTCTAACGTTGAAATTTAGTCTACATTTTTGGGCAGGGGTGGGTTCTAACTGTTTTTACTACTTGTTCTGTGGGCATGGCTTATTTTGTGGGTGTGGCTTGCTGATCATGTGATGGCGGCATGGCTTCGTTATCATGTGACTGAGTGGGTGTGGCTATAAAATTAATCCAGAGAGTCGAATGCCAACATTTTCTGCAAAGATTCCCTTCAACCAACTCCTGAAATGGGACAAAAACATTCTATTGGACATAGTATAGTTCCCTCTTCCCAGTGGAAGTCCTCTCCCTGGTTTTTATTTTTGTTTTTGATAAAGGAAGGCGTGACAAAACAACAAAAGGACGGTACTGACTTATTTGGAGCAGAATGTGTCTAGTTTGCTTGATCATTGCTGTTTTTGATAATGTTGGAAGAAAAGGAGAATGAGGAGGGAGACCAAGTAGTTAGAATCTACTAGTTAGTAGTCTTATGTCCAGCTGCCATTAGGTGGAACCAGCAACATTTAAAAAGATGAGATTACAGTAAGAATTTTAATTTTGCAGGGGATAAGATTCCATCCAGCTGATACCTTGGAATAAAATAAGTTATCTCGTTATTCAGATTAGTAGCAGTGGTGGGTTCTTTGCCATGGACCAGGGCTGTTGGTTTTGGGTTTATTTGACTAGCCTTATAAGAACATGCTTTCTGCTCAAAAATTGAAAGAAACCGAGACCCCAAAAGAAACAGAAAAGTATCTCAAATCCCCCATGCCTGGCGGTATAGGTGGGTCTTGAGTAGTTTACGAAAGACAAGGAGGGTGGGGGCAGTTCTAATCTCCAGGGGGAGTTGATTCCAGAGGGCCGGGGCCGCCACAGAGAAGGCTCTTCCCCTGGAGCCTGCCAGACGACATTGTTTACTCGACGGGACCCGGAGAAGGCCAACTCTGTGGGACCTAATCGGCCGCTGGGATTTGTGCGGTAGCAGGCGGTTCCGGAGGTACTCTGGTCCAATGCCATGTAGGGCTTTAAAAGTCATAACCCACACTTTGAATTGTGACCGGAAACTGATCGGCAGCCAATGCAGGCCACGGAGTGTTGTAGAAATGTGGGCGAATCTGGGAAGCCCCACGAAGGCTCTCGGGGCTGCGTTCTGCATGATTTGAAGTTTCTGAATACTTTTGTGTTCGGAAATAATGAAACTAGTTAAGATATTCTTATAAACAGAGAAAGAATATCAGAAAACAAGCAAGCATTTATAAAGTTGGATGTTACGATTATGTCTATTTCTGTCTCTCTGTCTAACCCCAAAGAGACGTAACTTTTTTTCCTGTGCTTTAGAGAAAAGGAATATGAATGTAAGATGTGATTAAATTGCCTCCGACAGGGAGAAGAAGTTGCAATGCACCTAGACTACTGCTCATCTGTCTGGAACCCATACCACATCTCAGACATCAACACCCTTGAAAATGTCCAAAGATATTTCACCAGAAGAGCCCTTCACTCCTCCACTCGAAACAGAATATCCTACGAAAATAGACTAACAATCCTAGGCCTAGAAAGCCTAGAACTAAGACGCCTAAAACACGATTTGAGTATTGCCCACAAGATCATATGCTGCAATGTCTTTCTTACCAGTCAATGACTACTTCAGCTTCAACCGCAATAACACAAGAGCACGCAACAGATTCAAACTTAATATGAACCGTGCCAAACTTGACTGTAAAAAATATGATTTCAACAACCAAGTTATCGAAGCGTGGAACTCATTACCGGACTCAATTGTGTCAACCCCTAACCCCCAACACTTCTCCCTTAGACTCTCCACGATTGACCTCTCCAGGTTCCTAAGAGGCTAGTAAGGGGCATACATAAGTGCACTGGTGTGCCTTTCGTCCCCTGTCCAATTGTCTTTCCTTTCTTTCACCTATCTTATATATTCTCTTCCTTTCATATATCCTCTCCTCTAAGTTCACTTTCACCCTCTTTTATATTATCACATGTCTATTTTCTTCCTATGTATTTGTGTATTGGACAAATGAATAAAAAATAAATAAATAAAAATGCTTCTTCTGCCATTCAGCCTAATTGTAAGATAAAATACAGGAAAAAGTAAAAGGGCAGACTAGATGGACCATGGGGTCTTTTTCTGCCGTCAGTCTTCTATGTTTCTATGTTTCTGTGTTTCTAAGAGTAAGTCTCTCATTTTTGCTATTAAGAAGACCAACATTCCTTGGAGCAACAGTGGAAGACACCCACACACCCCAATAAAGAACCAGGAAAAAAAATCCACTCACTTGATCCATTGCAGCTGATGGGAGTCTCTAGATCAGTTGATCTGTGCCTCTGGAACAGCAGGTGAAAATGAAGGATGGCAGATTAAAAAAGAATCAGATTTTCTGACAAAAATCTTTTTAAAAAATAAGGGACACGTACTCATGAAGCTTTACAAGCTGGAATGGAAACTTAAAACTAAGCAAAGATGGCCTGTGATTTGTCTGTTTACATTCAGGCTCCTGGGTTTTTATCTCTCCTACATTGTGTGATTATACTGAGTTTCTTTCCCATGATTTATTACTTGGGAGATACAAATAAATAATATTCTCACTAGGATGGCAACCCCATCTCCTACACACACACACACATACACACACACACACACACAAAAACACACTTTGTTTGTGAACCATGGCAACTTTAAGACAGGTGAACTTCAATTCTTAGCATCTCACAGCCAGCATATGCTGGTGAGAAAAGCTGGGAATTGATGTCCACAAATAGGGCAACAGTTTCTGAATCAATGTACATACTGTTTTATTACTGTTGTTAGCCGCCCCGAGTCTGCGGAGAGGAGAGGCATACAAATCCAATTAAAATAATAATAATAATAATAATAATAATAATAATAATAATAATAATCAAAATGGCTTGTTTGTTCAAAGATCAGGTACACCCTGATCTGTACCACATCAGTCCAGAACTCCGTGAACTTCACTGGTTGCCGATCGGCTGATTTATATGTTTGTTATTAACTCTAAAGCCTTACATGGTTTTGGATCAGATTATTTATGGGGCTGTCTTCTGCTCATATGTTCCAGTGACCGGTCGGGTCACACAGAGTTGACCTTCTCCACGTCCCATCAGCCAAACAATGCCAACTGGCAGGTCCACAGGGAAGAGCCTTCTCTGTTGTGGCCCTGGTCCTCTGGAACCAACTCCCCCTGGGGATTTGTACCACCCCCACTCTCCTCGCCTTTCGAAGGGCATTGGATTGCATTTCACCTGTGCCTTGTGTGTACCAGAAAATCCCTTTGACATTTAAAAAGGGAGCTGTTTCTGTTTTTCTGTTTCTAAAAACTTTTGGGTTTTCCTTTTATCGTGTGGTGTGTGTCTTCCTGGACTAATTTACCCTGTAATTATGGGCGGTTGAAACACGCCAGCAGAACATTGGTCAAATGTGATTGGACACCCAAGGCATTTGTCTTTGGTGCATCTGCTCTGTGTACTCACAGAGGAAATGAGAACACACAGTTACTATTGGCTCAGTGCTGCAGTCCAGAAAGGTGGCTACGGTAAGGAGAATTCTTTTTTTTTCTTGTTTCAGCGGATGGCTATGCAACTGCAGAAGTTAGGAACATAAACTATTAATGCTTTTAGCTTCTTTGGATCCTGGCCTGTTTTATGCTTCATCTGATGATATCTCCTGATATCAAAGCCAGTCCAAAACCTCAGAGTTAGAAGGGACCTTGTAGCTCAAAGTGTGGTTGGGGGGTAGGAAAAGCAAGTAGGATGCTTGGCTGCATAGCTAGAGGTATAACAAGCAGGAAGAGGGAGATTGTGATCCCCTTATATAGAGCGCTGGTGAGACCACATTTGGAATACTGTGTTCAGTTCTGGAGACCTCACCTACAAAAAGATATTGATAAAATTGAACGGGTCCAAAGACAGGCTACAAGAATGGTGGAAGGTCTTAAGTATAAAACGTATCAGGAAAGACTTAATGAACTCAATCTGTATAGTCTGGAGGACAGAAGGGAAAGGGGGGACATGATCGAAACATTTAAATATGTTAAAGGGTTAAATAAGGTTCAGGAGGGAAGTGTTTTTAATAGGAAAGTGAACACAAGAACAAGGGGACACAATCTGAAGTTAGTTGGGGGAAAGATCAAAGGCAACATGAGAAAATATTATTTTACTGAAAGAGTAGTAGATCTTTGGAACAAACTTCCAGCACACGTGGTTGGTAAATCCACAGTAACCGAATTTAAACATGCCTGGGATAAACATATATCCATTGTAAGATAAAATACAGGAAATAGTATAAGGGCAGACTAGATGGACCATGAGGTCTTTTTCTGCCGTCAGTCTTCTATGTTTCTATGTTTCTATCTAGTTCAACTCCCCCCTGCCCAACCAGAAGACCCTGCTCCATTTCTGACAGATGACACTTCACTTTGACAGAAAGGACATTGTAGCAGATGATTTCGTGAGCTATGCTTAGGTTGTGTTTAAGGCGGCGTAGTTCTAAGATTTCTAAGACTAGGATTGTAAATCTAGTTGCATCTCTGTCGCAAGTGGAGAACTGTAGGAGTGGAGTATCTCTGGACATTTTATAGAGTGTTTATGTCTGAAATGCAGTGTGGGTTCCAGACAGATGAGCTATATTTAAGGATTGGTCTGGCAAATGTTTTGTATGCTCTGGTTAGTAGTATGAGATTACCAAAGCAGAAGCGACATTACATCACATTACTGACAAATAGTAATGTTGACTTCTCCATTTTGGTAAATCTGCATCATCATTGATCCTTCTCTTATACTTTTAGGTTACTAACTTCTTGAGCAGGGGTTCCCCACTCCAGGAGAACCCCCAGATTGTGCCTTGGGTCCCATCTGGGGCAGTTCAACCCCATCCAAGACCAAAGACCAGTCCATCTTAAGAGTTTCAGCCTGTATAGACTTTTAGTGTTGGTATTCGCTCTCATCAGTACGGATTAACAGATTAACAAAGTTGGAAGGGACCTTGTAGGTCATCTAGTTTAACACACACACCCCCAAGCAAGAAATCCTATACCATGGCCTGCACTGGCTGCCGATCAGTTTCCGGTCACAATTCAAAGTGTTGGTAATGACCTATAAAGCCCTTCAAGGATTTCGGACCAGAATACCACCGAGACTGCCTTCTGCCACATGAATCCCAGTGGCCGATTAGGTCTCACAGAGTTGGCCTTCTCCGGGTCCCGTCGACAATGTCGCCTAGTGGGACCCAGGGGAAGAGCCTTCCCTGTGGTGGCCCTGGCCCTCTGGAATCAACTCCCCCCGGAGATTTGAACTGCCTCTACCCTCCTCGCCTTCCGCAAAATGCTGAAGACTCACCTCTGTCGCCAGGCGTGAGGGAATTGATGCCCCCCCTTTTTCTGACTCCTGTACAGTGGTCCCTCGACTTGCGCGTTCTCGATTAGCGCGAAACGCTGCAACGCGGTTTTTCAAAAAATATTATTAAAAAAAAATATATATTAAAAAATAATTTTTTTTTTATTCTGTTCCCTGAATGGAGACCGCCGGCCGCTCAATCAGGCCGGCAGGGAACAGAATGGAGCCTTCCGCGGCGGGGCTGGGGGAGCCGAGCCCAGCCCCGTGACATTCGCTTTCCTGCCACCCGCAGCCGAGTGATCGTGGGCTCCTTCGCAACCTCAGAGAGCTTCCTGGTTTTCGTGAGCTTTCATGCCCAGGAAGCTCTCCGAGGTTGCGAAGGAGCCCAGGATCACTCGGCTGCGGGTGGCAGGAAAGCGAATGTCACGGGGCTGGGCTCGGCTCCCCCAGCCCCGCCGCGGAAGGCTCCATTCTGTTCCCTGAATGGAGACCGCCGGCCGCTCAATCGGGCCGGCAGGGAACAGAATGGAGCGTTCCGCGGCGGGGCTGCTATGGGGGGGGAGACGAGCCCAGCCCCGTGACATTCGTTTTCCTGCCGCCGGCAGCCGAGTGATCCTGGGCTCCTTCGCAACCTCGGAGAGCTTCCTGGGCATGAAAGCTCACGAAAACCAGGAAGCTCTCTGAGGTTGCGAAGGAGCCCACGATCACTCGGCTGCAAGCGGGAGGAAGGCGAATCCCACGGGGCTGGGCTCGGTTATCCCCCCGGCTCCCCTCCTACCAGCCCTGCCGCGGAAGGCTCCATTCTGTTCCCTGAATGGAGACCGCGGGCCGCTCAATCGGGCCGGCAGGGAACAGAATGGAGCGTTCCGCGGCGGGGCTGGGGGAGCCGAGCCCAGCCCCGTGACATTCGCTTTCCTGCCACCCGATTGAGCGGCCGGCGGTCTCCATTCAGGGAACAGAATGGAGCCTTCCGCGGCGGGGCTGGTAGGAGGGGAGCCGAGGGGATAACCGAGCCCAGCCCCGTGGGATTCGCCTTCCTCCCGCTTGCAGCCGAGTGATCGTGGGCTCCTTCGCAACCTCAGAGAGCTTCCTGGTTTTCGTGAGCTTTCATGCCCAGGAAGCTCTCCGAGGTTGCGAAGGTTACATCTTCCGCTGCCAGCCAGGCCATGCTGGCGGCAGCGGAACAATCGCTGGCTGTCAACTTTTCTTTTTAAAACTGGGCAGGAGCTGACTTGCCTCCCCAGTGCTAAAAAGAAAAGTTGACAGCCAGCGCTGCGACTGACGGAATGCTGAGCCTCCCGTTCTCCCCCACCTCGCCCCTTCCGGTTTCGGCGTTCGGCAACGGAGTCCGGCGCTGGGGCCATGCGGGGCCGCTCATCCAGGGGGGCGTGGACTGGCAAGCGGCAAGCGGCAAGTGATCTGGCGGGAAGACCAAGGGAAGGTCCCTTCAGCCGCCCAACACCTGATCCGCTCCGCAGCGCGGCAGCAGCGAGGAGCCGAAGATGGGGTTTCCCCTTTGCCTTTACCCCATCTTCGGCTCCTCGCTGCTTCCGCGCTGCGGAGCAGATCAGCTGTTGGGCGGCTGAAGGAATCTTCCCTTGGTCTTCCCCGCCGCCCACACGCAAACTCCACCATCTGCGCATGTGCGGCCATGAAAAAAATGGCGCACATGCGCAGATGGTGGTTTTACTTCCGCATCCAGTATAACGCGGAAATCGGTTAGCGCGGGAGGTCTTGGAACGTAACCCCCGCGCTAATCGAGAGATCACTGTATTACAATTAGTTGGATTGAGTGTGTATGACTGTGTAGTAGATTTCCTTTTCAAACCAATGTCTTCCGCCGAGGGAGATAAATATTTCACTGCAGTTTTTTTTAAAAAAAATAACATTTTATTGTAAAACAGATTATAAAGATGGAGTGCTATTGGAGAAGCCCAAGAGGATGACCGGCAAGGATGGCCAAAGCTAGAAGACGTCCATTTCTTCCTCAAAGTCCTCAGTGATCCTCATCCTTGCCAGTAACGTGCAGAGGGCGGCCATTTTCCTTGCCAGCTGAGCCTGTTGCTTCAACTTTTCCCGTAGGGGCCGCTGCTCATTTGTGATGTGTTGAGAGACCTCCAGGTCGGGGGGTGGCGCTCTCCAGGACTGAAATGTGTCCCCTTGATAGGGGGGTGGTGAAACGTTGCTGGAGCGCCCAACGTTTGGCCCTAAGCCAGCTGGCTTCGACCCCAGGCTGGTGGGCTTCCAAGCAGCTGCACCATGGGTGCTCCAGTCCATGCTACTTGGAAGTGCTGAAGACCAGTCCTTTGGGGAAGGTGGGATTATGGCAGTGGGGACCTGCCTCTCTTGGCTTTGGGGCTGGCTCTTCTCCACAGCCGAAGAGGCCTGGCCTGCCGTGGAGTCATCGGAAGAGGAAGAGTCGTCCCAGGGTTCATCCGGCAGATCTGAGTCATCGGAAGAGGAAGAGTCGTCCCAGGGTTCATCTGGCAGGTCTGGTAGGACTCCGGGAAACGCCACCTTTGGGTCTTCGTGGACAGCCAGGAGTTCGGTGGGCATCTTGGGCTGGGGGAGATCTGAGTCATCGGAAGAGGAAGAGTCGTCCCAGGGTTCATCTGGCAGGTCTGGTAGGACTCCGGGAAACGCCACCTTTGGGTCTTTGTGGACAGCCAGGAGTTCGGTGGGCATCTTGGGCTGGGGGAGATCTGAGTCATTGGAAGAGGAAGAGTCATCCCAGGGTTCATCTGGCAGGTCTGGTAGGACTCCGGGAAACGCCACCTTTGGGTCTTCGTGGACAGCCAGGAGTTCGGTGGGCACTTCCATCTCCTCCTCCTCCTTGATGACTTTTTCTGGAGGTTCGTCTGTCCAAGCCATTTTTCTTTTTCCCTTCGTAGACTGTTGCACTTGACCACCATCTGGAAAGGGAGGAAGAAAAATACTGTTCAATGTCAGGAGCTCCAGCACCACATTGAACTGAACCTTTAAGCCTGCCAAGTGAGGTCCTTCATGGTCCTCTGGGAATGGGGAGATGCATGGCCCTACACCTGCCCAATATGAACACCACCTCTCTGAAATTAGAAAAGAAGAAAGGAAGGAAGGAGAGAGAGAAAGAAAGAAAGAAAGAAAGAAAGAAGAACAAAGATAGGAAGGAAGGAAGGAAGGAAGGAAGGAAGGAAGGAAGGAAGGAAGGAAGGAAGGAGAAAGAATCCCTGTTTGGAGGATACCAACTAGGTTGCTTAGACAGAATATGAGCTACTTTTGGGCTCCCGCACTTCTCCCACCAAGATGCTCTATCCCACTATCTCCCAGCTATGGATTCCCTTCTTAAGGGTCCACCAGCCTTGAAGCCCAGGATCTGGTATGAAGGCTAACAAGGGCCAGGGAATACCTGGCGCCAAGTGTATTTTGCACTCACCTTCCGAATACTCTTTGTCCTCCTTGAGCCTTTTTCTGGGAGGCTCCTTGTCCCCCCAACGAAATTTTCTTTTCGAACCATCTGGAAAGGAAGGAAAATACTATTCAGTGTCAGGAAAATCACCCAGGAGCTCCTGTACCACACTGAACCTTTAAGCCTGCCAATTGAGGTCCTTCATGGTCCTCCAGGTAGGAGGAGATGCATGGCCCTACAGCTGCCCAATATTAACCCTCCTCTCTGCACGTAGAAGAGAAGAAAGGAAGGAAGGAAGGGAGGGAGGAAGGCAGGAAGGAAAAAAGAAAGACAGATATAAAGAAAGAAAGACAGAGAGATATCAAGAAAAAAGGAAAGATAGAAAGATAAAAGTCAGAAAGACAGAAAGACAGACAGAAAGAAAAACAGAAAGAGAAAAAGACAGAAAGACAGACACACAGGGAGAAGGAAGGAAAAAGAAAGGAAGACAAAAAGAAAGAAAGAAGGAAAGAAAGAAAGAAAGAAAGAGGGAGGGAAGGATGTGCGGAAGGAGAAAAAAGAACCCGAGTTGTTGAAGCATGGAACTCATTACCTGACTTGGTAGTGTCAGCTCCTAACCCCCAACATTTCTCCCTTAGACTATCCACGATTGACCACTCCAGGTTCCTTAGAGGTCAGTAAGGGGCGTGCATAAGTGCACCAGTGTGCCTTCCGTCCCCTGTCCAATAGTCTCTCCTTATCTCATTTATCTTTTCTTCCTTTCAAATATGTTCACTAAAGAAAGGAATAGAAGAAAAGATATAAAATATCTTTTCTTCTATTCCTTTCTTTAGTTATATTACTACAGTACATACCTATTCTCTTCAATGTGTATTGTGTATTGGACTAAATAAATAAACAAACAAACAAACAAACAAATAAATAAATAAATAAATAAAATAAACAAACAAACCTGAGACCAGATGCAGGGGAGAGGAGAGTCCGGGGAAGTTGTCCAGGGTGCCAGGAAGGGTTGAGAAGGGAGGTGGAAGAGGTGGGTGGAAAGGCTGAGGGGAGGCGGAGACGGGAGGGTTGAAGGCAGCCAGGTTTTGGAGGTGCGCTGGATCTGTAAAAGACACCCAAAGAAGGACAGAAGTCAGAAAATGGATTTTCAGTTTCTATCGGAGGACATCTGATGTCCTGAATTGGATCCAGGTCCTCATTATGTCCAGGGAGGGGCTAAGCCCCTATTCCCCCCTCCAGGCACAAAGCCATCCGCCCACCCTGCATAAATGGCCCAGAATAAAAGGGATAGGTAAATGAGTGAGTATTCTCTTCAATGTGTATTATCATTCATTCATTCATTCATTCATTCATTCATTCATTCACTGCCAAAGGACTTAGGGTGGCTTACAATAAAATATAAATAGAAATACAAATAGATACAGAACAATAAAAAAGTCAAATATAATCCAAAAGTACAGAACCCCATATTAAAAGGAAACCCATGAAGTCCTTGGAGAGGGGGGGCATACAAATCCAATAAATAAATAAATAATAAATAAATAAAACAGTCATAATCCCATACATACATACCATCCATACCTTCCCTGGTAACCTCTTATCACTTTCAGGGATGTAGGGAAAAGCTTTCATTTGGCCAGTAGATGACCTCTTTGTTTGTTTGTTTGTTGGATGGTTTTGTCAAGTATGTATTGGTGGTATAATGTTTTGGCAGTTTAATGCTTCCAAATGTAAAATAATGCACTTGGGGAAAAGGAATCCTCAATCTGAGTATTGCATTGGCAGTTCTGTGTTAGCAAAAACATCAGAGGAGAAGGATTTAGGGGTCGTGATTTCTGACAGTCTCAAAATGGGTGAACAGTGCAGTCAGGCAGTAGGGAAAGCAAGTAGGACGCTTGGCTGCATAGCTAGAGGTATAACAAGCAGGAAGAGTGAGATTATGATCCTGCTATATAGAGTGCTGGTGAGATCACATTTGGAATACTGTGTTCAGTTCTGGAGACCTCACCTACAAAAAGATATTGACAAAATTGAACGGGTCCAAAGACGGGCTACAAGAATGGTGGAAGGTCTTAAGCATAAAATGTATCAGGAAAGACTTCATGAACTCAATCTGTATAGTCTGGAGGACAGAAGGAAAAGGGGGGACATGATCGAAACATTTAAATATGTTAAAGGGTTAAATACGGTCCAGGAGGGAAGTGTTTTTAATAGGAAAGTGAACACAAGAACAAGGGGGCACAATCTGGGGTTAGTTGGGGGAAAGATCAGAAGCAACGTGAGAAAATTTGATTGGACTGAAAGAGTAGTAGATGCTTGGAACAAACTTCCAGCAGACATAGTTGGTAAATCAACAGTAACTGAATTTAAACATGCCTGAGATGAACATATATCCATCCTAAGATAAAACACAGAAAATAGTATAAGGGCAAAGATCAGAACTGCCCCCACCCTCCTTGCCTTTCATAAAGTTCTTAAGACCCCTCTCTGCCGTCCAGCATGGGGGAACTGAGACATCTCCCCCGGGCCTATACAGTTTATACATGGTATGTTTGTGTCTATGCTTGCTTTTAATAATGGGGTTTTTAGTGTTTTTTAAATTATTAGATTTGTTCTTACATTGTCTTTGTTATTGTTGTGAGCCGCCCCGAGTCTACGGAGAGCAGCGGCATACAAATCTAATAAATAAATAAATATAATATAATATAATATAATATAATGTAATATAATATAATATAATAAATATAATATAATATGGAAATGGAAATGGAAATGGAAATGGAAATGAAATAAAATGAAATGAAATGGAAATGAAATAATTTCAAAAATGGTTAGTATTTATTTTATCTATTTATATTTCATCTATTTTTGTATATCTTGTTTATATGTTGTTTGTTTATAACTAAAAAAACTCAATAAAGATTAAAAGGAAACAATCAGGTATTTATTGGTTCTGAAAGCATCACAGAAAAGTCCAGAAAGTGTAAGAACACACCTCCGTATGAGAGGTGATATTTTTCACAAGCCCTGCCTTCCTCAATTTGGTGAAGCCCAGCAAATTTGGTGAAGTCCTTCATTCCTCTTCTCACAACAAAATACCTTACTCCGCCAGACTTGAAATTCTTGGTTTAGACAACTTACAACTCCGTCGTCTCCGTTCCGACTTAATAATAGTTCATAAAATCATATACCAAAATGTCCTACCTGTTAACGACTACTTCACCTTCAACCGCAACAACACATGAACATGAAATCGATTTAAACTAAATGTCAACCGCTCCAAATTTGACTGCAAAAAATACGACTTCAGCAACAGAGTAATCAACGCCTGGAATGCACTACCTGATTCTATGGTTTCTACTCCTAACCCCAAAACATTTAACCTTAGACTATCTACAATTGACCTCTCCCGCTTTCTAAGAGGTCTGTAAGGGGCATGCATAAACACACCATTGTGCCTACCGTCCCTGTCCTATTGTCTACTTTTTATCATTGCTTATTTATTTATTTATTTTGTCCAATACACAATGAGGGTTTTAGTGGGTATATATATAACCCACTAAAACCCTCATTGTGTATTGAAATATATATATATATATATGTAGATTGTTCTGAGTTCGGGTTTTGCCCTGTGTAATATTTTGCATATCTATGCGACGTTTCGGTGAAATCACATTCACCATCATCAGGCTGAAGTTCCAAGCTTCGTGTTGTTGCTTGGAACTTCAGCCTGATGATGGTGAATGTGATTTCACCGAAACGTCGCATAGACATGCAAAATATTACACAGGGCAAAACCCGAACTCAGAACAATCTACATACATATACCCGTGAAAATTTATGAAAACAAATATATATATATATATATGGAAACAGAAATCAATGATCAACTTCCCTTTCTAGATGTACTGGTCTATAAAAAACCCAATGGCAGCCTAGGACATACTATCTACCAAAAGAAAACCCATACCAACCGTTATCTAAATGCACACTCACACCACCACCCCGCACAAATCACCTCAGTGGCCAAAACTCTCATCACCAGAACCAAACGCTTAGCTGACCATGAGCACTTAAAAACTGAATTGAACAAACTCAAAGATGTACTAATTTCTAATGGATTCAAAGAGAAAACAATAACAAACCTAATCAATAAAGAGACACCCCCCAAAAAACAAGATCAAGAACAGGACAATGGCACCACCATCCTTCCTTACATCAAAGGCACCACGGATAAAATTAGTAAAATTCTACAAAAACATAACATCAAAACCTCATTTTGCACTAACCAAAAAATATCTAATATCCTAAGGAGCCCCAAAGATAAAATCCAATTAGAATACCAAGGTATCTATGAAATCCCTTGCAAAACATGTGCAGCCACATACATTGGACAAACTAACCGAAGAGTGAGCCAGCGCATGGCAGAACATATGAATGCAGTCAAGAAACAGGAGAAGACCTCCTCCCTTGTCCAGCACATTAAAAGAACAGGGCACGAAATTGACTTTGAAAAAACTAAATTACTCCACAAAACAGAGAATTTATATAAAAGAATCTCTCTAGAAGCTATTGAAATTGAAAAAAGATCTTTTTGTTTAAATAAACGGGATGATACCTCGCGCCTGCCAGAGATTTGGAAACCAGCCTTAAACAAAATAAAAACTTCATTATAATCAATATGTCAATCCTTTAATTATTATGATTTTAGAATTTTATATTTGGAAATCAGACTTAAACAAAACACTTCATAATCTTCATACCATTCCTTCTATAACCATGATTACACCAACCAATCAGATCACGGAAGCATAGTCACCCAATCTATTTGCTACATTCAAAGCAAATCTCCACCCCCACACTACATGCTAAGAAGGAATGTCAGTTGCTAATATTCATTTGCAAAAACACAGAGATTGGAACTCCAGCCTGATGATGGTAAATGTGATTTTACCGAAACGTCGCATAGACATGCAAAACATTACACAGGGCAAAACCCGAACTCAGAACAATCTATATATATATATATATATATATATATATATATATATATATATATATATATATATATATATATTTGTTTTCGTATATATATATATACACACACATACACACACACACACACACAGAAAAACACATGATGAAGGTTATAGAGGAGATACTCATAGTAAAATATATCTAAGAAAGGATAGAAAAGAAGATATAGTAATAGAACATATCAATGAAAGAATAGAAGAAGAGATATAGGAATAGAAGAAAGGTATAGAAGATATAGGAGAGTAATAGGACAGGAGACGGAAGGCACTCTAGTGCACTTGTACTCGCCCCTTACTGACCTCTTAGGAATGACCTCTTAGGAATCTGGATAGGTCAACCGTAGATAATGGTATGTTTGTAGGTATGTTTGTTTAGTAAATGGGTTTTTTAAAATATTTTAAATTATAATTTAGATTTGTCATGAATTGTTTTGTTTTGCTGTTGAGCCGCCCCGAGTCTGCGGAGAGGGGCGGCATACAAATCTAAATAATAAATAAATAAATAATAAAATAATCTAAGGGTAAAGTTTTGGGGGTTTGGGGATGACAGTATGGAATCCGGTAATGAGTTCCACGCTTCGACAACTCGGTTACTGAAGTCATATTTTTTACAGTCAAGTTTGGAGCGGTTAATATTAAGTTTAAATCTGTTGTGTGCTCTTGTGTTGTTACGGTTGAAGCTGAAGTAGTTGCCAACAGGCAGGACATTGCAGCATATGATCTGGTGGACAATACTTAGATCATGTTTAAGGTGTCTTAGTTCTAGGCTTTCTAGGCCCAGGATTGAAAGTCTAGTCTCGTAGGGGATTCTGTTTCGAGTGGAGGAGTGAAGGGCTCTTCTGGTGAAGTATCTTTGGACATTTTCAAGGGTGTTAATGTCTGAGATGCGATATGGATTCTAAACAGATGAGCTGTATTCGACATTGACTTATGTAATGTTTAATTTGTACAAATTATCACCCTGTAATTGTTTGACAAAATAAATAAATAAAATAAATAAATAAACTCCCAAAATCTCTAGCCATCACTGGGCCAACCAGCAATCTAACAAGGAGTATTACAGGAAATAATGCACTCTCCGAAACCAGGCCAGTAGAATCAAGCTGATTGATTATTGGAATGTTTTGCTCGAGAGCTTTGGATGAACAAAAAGCGAGAGTCAGACGATATTTAACTTGACGGACTCAGTGACATAGGCCAATCCATTTAGGGTGGATTTTTTGTTTTGTTTTTTAAGAATGGGGCAAATTTCTAAAGCATGGTTATGCAAATTAGTGGGACCATTTATTTTTTTAAAAAAATATTTCACGTTTATGAAATAATTTTAACTTATTTAATTTATTTTAACGGAGCCTTGATGGCACAGTGGTTAGACTGCAATACTGCAAGCTACTTCTGCCGATCACTGGCTGCCAGCAGTTTGGCAGATCGAATCTCAGTAGACTCAAGGTTGACTCAGCCTTCCACCCTTCCAAGGTCAATAAAATGAGGACCCAGATTGTTAGGGGCAATAGGCTGACTCTTTGTAAACCGCTTAGAGAGGGCTGGAAAGTGCTGTGAAATGATATATAAATCTAAAAATGCTACTGATTTGATTGATTTGATTGGATTTGTATGCCGGCCCTCTCCGTAGACTCGGGGCGGCTAACAACAGTAGTAAACAGCATATGACAATCCAAGATAAACAGTTAAAAATCCCTATTGTAAAACCAACATACATACAGACACACCATGCATAAAATTGTAAAGGCCTAGGGGGAAAGAGTATCTCAATTCCCCCATGCCTGGTGGCAGAGGTGGGTTTTAAGAAGCTTACGAAAGGCAAAGAGGGTGGGAGCAATTCTAATCTCTGGGGGGAGTTGGTTACAGAGGGGCGGGGCCGCCACAGAGAAGGCTCTTCCCCTGGGTCCCACCAAGCGACATTGTTTAATTGACGGGATCCGGAGAAGACCCACTCTGTGGGACCTAACTGGTCGCTGGGATTTGTGCAGTAGAAGGTAGTCCCATAGCTATGCTATGTTATGCTATTTATTTGCTTTCTATAGCTGCCCATCTCAACAAATGACTCTGGGAAGCATTCTCTAGGTTTATTACAAGATATGGCCAAAAATTCCATTTTTAAAACTGTAACATTAATATGATGAATGAAGAAAGCCAATATTTTTATGGGTGTAATATTATTTGACCTTAAATTGCAACAACTTCATTTGCCACTGTGACTTCGTAAGGGAAGAGAAGAAAGGAAGATAAATAAGTAGTAGACTGTTAGTATAGAAAATGCTTAGATAGGAGTAAGGTATTATTAGGTTTTACCGTGTAATTTTTTTATTATTTTATTTAAAATATTTTTATTAAACATTTATAAACACAAATTCAAAATACAAAGATATATATGTATGTATGTATGTGTATATATATATATATATATATATATATATATATATATATATATATATATAGTCAAGTACATATTGGTAGTATACAAAGATATAATAATATTTATATACATGATACTAGTAAGAGAGAAACATTAGGACAGGAGACCGTCGGCACGCTGGTGCACTTATGCACACCCCTTTATTTAAAATATTTTTATTAAACATTTATAAACACAAATTCAAAATACAAATACAAAAATACAAAATATAAATACAAAAAAGTAAAAAATAATGATAAACATCAAATAGAACAAGTACAAAATACAAACAATTAAGAACATATACTGTACCATATAGTTTACAATATTTCATGTCAAAACATATATGCTACTTTCTTACTT
Organism: Erythrolamprus reginae; assembly: GCF_031021105.1. NCBI lineage: Eukaryota > Metazoa > Chordata > Lepidosauria > Squamata > Dipsadidae > Erythrolamprus > Erythrolamprus reginae. Next base: position 26,785,034 of record NC_091960.1, on the reverse strand, counting down.
AACCATTTAATATAATACTTATTATAATATGGTAATACCGTTTGCACTGTAAATACTTAACCTATAAATACACGGATATATGGATACCAAATTTTGTATCATTCAAATTTTCTTATTTCGGTTCCTATTTTTTAACCAATTATAAAACCTATTCCAAATTTAATAGTAGCCCGATTCCTCTTTTGGTTTTAGTCCCATAGTCATACAAATACTTTCATTTCTACTTGGAAACCGGCTTCTGGACTTTGTGCTTGATGTGGAGGAAAAAGTGAGACTTCGATTTTGGGTTTTGCCTATTAGATAGGCTGCTCAATTGCAGGGCAGGTGGAAAATCAAGAGAAATCCTTTGGTCCCCGAGGGTTTAATCGTACCATGTTTCACATCCTCAGTGGTGAAAGCTCCAACATAGCAAGTTTTGAAGAAGACGTTGGATTAACCATTTGTCTGACGTAGTGTAGGGTTTCCTGCCTAAGCAGGGGGTTGGACTGGAAGATCTCCAAGGTCTCTTCCAGGTCTTGTTATGGCCCCCACCCTGCTTGCCTTCCGTAAACTTCTTAAGACCCACCTCTGCCGTCAGGCATGGGGGAATTGAGACATCTTCCCCAGGCCTATATAATTTATGTATGGTATAGAAACATAGAAACATAGAAGACTGACGGCAGAAAAAGACCTCATGGTCCATCTAGTCTGCCCTTATACTATTTCCTATATTTTATCTTACAATAGATATATTTATGTTTAAGTTCAGTTACTGTGGATTTACCAACTACGTCTGCTGGAAGTTTGTTCCAAGCATCTACTACTCTTTCAGCAAAATAATATTTTCTCACGTTGCTTTTGATCTTTCCCCCAAATAACTTCAGATGGTGTCCCCTTGTTCTTGTGTTCACTTGCCTATTAAAAACACTTCCCTCCTGAACCTTATTTAACCCTTTAACATATTTAAATGTTTTGATCAGGCCCCCCCTATGTTGTGTGTATGTTTTTTAATTATGGGTTTTTTAGTTTTTAAATATTAAATTTGTATTTTACATTGTGTTCGCTATCGCTGTGAGCCGCCCCGAGTCTACGGAGAGGGGCGGCATACAAATTTAATTAATTATTATTATTATTCATAATAATAATAATAATAATAATAATAATAATACAACCACAACAGACCTTGGAGGTCCTCTAGTCCAACCCCCTGCTTAGGCAGGAAACCCTACACTACTTCAGACAGATGGTTTGAATTCGTTGCCCTCTCCTTGAACCCGAAAGCCCGCTTGCACCTCCCAAGCCTCTTTCCATCGGACACTCCACCCCATGCCAACCGCGGGCATGCCTAAGCCTTGTTTGCTAACTCGCGGGGAACTCCCGCTTACTTTCCAGGAGGTGCCCGGTCGCACCCTGAGTAGCCCAGCCGTCCCTAACTCTACTCGTTACCCCGAGTAGTCCACCCAGACTTCTGAGTAAACAGAAACCTGCTGCGTAAAGGGCAGCGCGGGGCACCTGGCGGAACGAAAGGAAGCAAGCAAACAAACAAACGGAGGAAAGCTCCTTACTCCTAAACTTACCCAGCTAGGCAAGCCAGCCTGTCTCTCTATCCGAACCCCACCCCCTCCTTTACTAGCCCCTCCCTAAGGCTGAGAAGGGAGCGCGACTCCTGTATCCTTTTCAAGCGGGTGAAGTTTTTGCGGTTAGGGGATGATAGTACGGAGTCAGGTAGTGAGTTCCATGCATCAACTACTCGGTTACTAAATTGGAGGCTTTTAAATGAAACCGATGTACCAGCCAGAGGCCCTGGATTTGGTGATGTGTCTATCCATTCACTGATTTAATGTTCCAGGAATTTCCGAGATGGTTAGGAGGCAACGGAATCATCCTCACAACAGCCTTGCCAGCTAGGATTAAGTTAAGGTAAAGAGAAGGAAAGGGAGGAAGGAAGAGAGAGGTTTAAAGAGAGAAGGACACCAACCTTTGGAGATTAGAGGAGAGATTTGAACTGAGTTCCCAGCTACGCAAAAACAGATCCCTATTGAAGGATAGCTTGGGATTCACAATGAGCTTTGGAGAGATGTTTGAGTCTGGCCCGCATAACCCCAAGATGAGTGGTGCCCCATTACTGTCAACTTTTAACAAACAATAACAATAACAACAGAGTTGGAAGGGACATTAGAGGTCTTCTAGTCCAATCCCCTGCCTTGGCAGGAAACCCTACACTATTTCAGACACATGGTTATCCAACAGCTTAAAAATTCCAGTGTTGGAACATTCACAATTGTTCCACTGATAAATTGTTCTAACTGTCTGGAAATTTCTCCTTAGTTCTAAGTTGCTGTTCTCCTTGGTTACTTTTCATCCATTACTCAGGTGCTTTAGAGCAGGGGTCTCCAACCGCCGGTCCGCGGACCGGGACCGGGCCGTTGGGGGTCTTCAGCCAGTCCGCGGCGCCAGGGCCCCCTCGGCCTTTCCGCGCTGCCCACCGCCCGCCCGATTTGCCCCCTCTGCTCCTCTGCCACCTCCTGCCTTTCACCGCAGCTCCTCCCGCACCCGGAACGCACGCCCTGCCCGCCTCACATTTGCCGAGAGGACTTTCGCCCCGGGCTCTCAGCAAGGGGGCTGCATGAGAGGCGGGGCCGGCGGAAGGTGATATTCAATGTCGGGGGCGCACGGGCGGTTTTGCACGCGCTCCCTATCTCCCTGCTAGCCCACTCGGAATACTGTATTCAAAATAAGAAAAGCCTTCGCCGGCAAAGGCTTTTCTTATTTTGAATACGTATTCCGAGTGGGCTAGCAGGGAGATAGGGAGCGCGCGCAAAACCTCCCGTGCGCCCCCGACATTGAATATCACCTTCCGCCGGCCCCGCCTCTCATGCAAACCCCCTTGCTGAGAGCCCGGGGCGAAAGTCCTCTCGGCAAATGTGAGGCGGGCAGGGCGTGCGCGCGTCACCGCTGAGAAGAACGGAGAGAGAACGAGAGTGAGTGAAAGCAACAGACAGCAAGATAGAGAGAAAGTGAGAAAGAGAGAGTGAGAGAAAGGGGGGGGAGAGAAAGAGATAGCAAGAGAGAGAGAACAAGAGAGAGAAAGAGCGTGAGAAACAAAACAAGAGAGAAAGAGTGAGAGAGAGAGAAAGCAAAAGAGACAGAAAGAAAACAAGAGAGAGAAAGTGAGAAGAAGAGAGAGAAAGAGGGGGAGAGAGAGAGAAAGACAGAGGGGGGAGAGAGAGAAAGAGAGGGAGAAAGAGAGGGAAAGGGGGGAGAGATAGCAAGAGAGGGAGAGAGAAAGAGAGAGGGAAAGGGGGAGAGAGGGGGGAGAGAAAGAGGAGATAAAGGAAGAGGAGAGAGAGAAAGGAAGAGAAAGAAAGAAAGAGGGATAGAAAGAGAGAGAGAGTGAGAGATGCTCAGTGAGCCTTTCTTTGAAGTTGCCTTTCTTTCTTTCTTTCTTTCTTTCTTTCTCTTTCTTTCTTTCTTTCTCTTTTTCTTTCTCTCTTTTACCTTTCCTTCCTCTATTTCTTTTCTTTCTCCTTCCTACCTTCTTCCCTCCCTCCCTCCAGTCCTTCCTCTCTTACTCTCCCCTTTCATAAGTTTCCTTGCTTCCTTCCTCTGTTCCTGTCCCTTCCCTCTTTCCTTCTTTCTTCCTTCCTTCCTTCCTTTCCTCCCTTCCTTTCCTCCCTCCATTTCTTGCTTTCCTTTTCCTTCCTCCCTTCTTTCCTCCCTCATTCCCTTCTTTCACTCCTTCCTCTCTTACTCTCCCCTTTCACACCTTTCTTTGCTTCTTTGCACCCTTCTTCTGTTCCTGTACCTTCCCTCTTTCCTTCCTTCCTTCCCACCCTCCGTCCATTCATTCACCCATTCCTCTCTTGATCGCCCCTTTTACGGCGCCGCTGACAGCTAGCTCCCCCCCCCCCCCACCGGGCCATGGAAAACTGGTCTAGCTGAAAGCCGGTCCCTGGTGCAAAAAAGGTTGGGGACCTCTGCTTTAGAGAATAGGTTGACTCCTTCTTTGTGGCAGCCCCTGAGATATTGGAACCCTGCTATTATGTCTCCCCTGGTCCTTCTTTTCATACCCAGTACTTGTAACCGTTCTTCATTTGTTTTAGCCTCCAGTCCCCTAATCATCTTTGTTGCTCTTCTCTGCACTTTTTCTAGAGTCTCAACATCCTTTTTGCATTGTGGCGACCAAAACTGAATGCCGTATTCCAAGTGTGGCCTTACCAAGGCCTTATAAAGTGGTATTAACACTTCACATGATTCTACCCCTCTGTTAAGGCAGCCTAGAACTGTTTATTTATTTGGACTTGGACTTTGGACTTTCTGTATCGAACATTCTGTATTGAAAGTGTCCCTCCTTATTAAGGGGCGTCATCAGACCAGAATATTGTTGATCTGGGATACTTCTGAAATAATCTCCCCCCTGTGGCTTTCCATTTTTGTCAGACTCCCCCTCCTCCCCCCAAACACCACTGCTTTTTTAAAATAGTACAAATTGGGGAAAAAATATGTAAAGGGAATTGCAGGCAGGTGCTAAGCGGGTATCTTTGCTGCCTGTATGGATTCTCACAGGCATCTATTCTGCTGGGTATCAATGGTGACAGTGTCTGCTCCCCTCTCCCCCACATAGGATGCTTGGCTGCATAGCTAGAGGTATAACAAGCAGGAAGAGGGAGATTTTGATCCTGCTATATAGAGTGCTGGTGAGACCACATTTGGAATACTGTGTTCAGTTCTGGAGACCTCACCTACAAAAAGATATTGACAAAATTGAACGGGTCCAAAGACGGGCTACAAGAATGGTGGAAGGTCTTAAGCATAAAACGTATCAGGAAAGACTTAATGAACTCAATCTGTATAGTCTGGAGGACAGAAGGAAAAGTGGGGACATGATCGAAACATTTAAATATGTTAAAGGCTTAAATAAGGTCCAGGAGGGAAGTGTTTTTAATAGGAAAGTGAACACAAGAACAAGGGGACACAATCTGAAGTTAGTTGGGGAAAAGATCAAAAGCAACATGAGAAAATATTATTTTACTGAAAGAGTAGTAGATCCTTGGAACAAACTTCCAGCAGACGTGGTAGATAAATCCACAGTAACTGAATTTAAACATGCCTGGGATAAATATATATCCATCCTAAGATAAAATACAGGAAATAGTATAAGGGCAGACTAGATGGATCATGAGGTCTTTTTCTGCCGTCAGTCTTCTATATTTCTATAATGCCCACATTGTTGCCCATCTATATAGTCCCCACATAATGTCCATCTCCCCCACTAACTCCCCATATTGTTGAACCCGGAAGGCAGGGAATTTCTTCTGAAGGCACATAATGGACATGCCCTGAAGAAGGAACTCGTATGTAAATATTGAACGGTGAGATTTGTTTTCATAATTCTTGGGAGGAGTTATCTTACTGTAGAAATCAACTGCCTTTCTTTGAAATAATTTCCTTTCTTTGCTGTTGACCTTGTCAAACACCAATGAAATAGTTCAGATTCATATGAGTCACATGTGGGGTTCATTAGTTTTTTTGCTGCCTAGTATTAAGACCCAACAATGCCACAAACGTAAAATAAGCAAGTGAACATTTCCAGTCTGATAGTGTGAGAATTCTCGCAGCCAACCCACACTCAGTAAAAGACCTTGGAATACTAATATCAAACGACCTAAGTGCTAAAGCCCACTGCAACAATATCGCCAAAAAGGCTTCCAGAGTTGTTAATCTGATCCTACGTAGCTTCTGCTCTGGCAATCTCACACTACTGACTAGAGCCTACAAAACCTATGCCAGACCCATTCTCGAATATAGCTCATCTGTCTGGAACCCATACCCCATCTCAGACATCAACACCCTTGAAAACGTCCAAAGATATTTCACCAGAAGAGCCCTTCACTCCTCCACTCGAAACAGAATACCCTACGAAAATAGACTGGGTCTTGAAAGCTTAGAACTGCGGCGCCTAAAACACGATTTAAGTATTGCCCACAAGATCATATGCTGCAACGTCCTTCCGGTCAACGACTACTTCAGCTTCAACCGCAACAACACAAGAGCACACGACAGATTCAAACTTAATATTAACCGCTCCAAACTTGACTGTAAAAAATATGACTAACAATCGAGTTGTCGAAGTGTGGAACTCATTACCGGACTCGATAGTGTCAACTCCCAACCCCCAACACTTCTCCCTTAGACTCTCCACGATTGACCTCTCCAGGTTCCTAAGAGGCCAGTAAGGGGCGTATATAAGTGCACTGATGTGCCTATTGTCCCCTGTCCAATTGTCTTTTCTTATCTCATATGTCATATATATTCTCTCCTTATCTATATCTATATATCTATATCTATATCTATATATATTCTCTCCTTATCTCTTATATCATATATACTCTCTCCCTCCCATCTACTTCTCTTCTTTTTACTTCCTATCTTTATATATCTCTGAGACCGCCTCCTGCCGCACGAATCCCAGCGACCGATTAGGTCCCACAGAGTGGGCCTTCTCCGGGTCCCGTCAACTAAACAATGTCGGTTGGCAGGCCCCAGGGGAAGAGCCTTCTCTGTGGCGGCCCCGGCCCTCTGGATCCAACTCCCCCCGGAGATTAGAACTGCCCCCACCCTCCCTGTCTTTCGTAAACTACTCAAGACTCACTTGTACCGCCAGACATGGGGAGTTAAGATATTCCTTCCCCCTAAGCCATTACAAGTTATGCATGGTATGTTTGTGTGTATGTTTGGTTTTATAATAAGGGTTTTTAGTTCTTTTATCATTGGATTGTTACATGTTGTTTTTATCATTGTTGTTAGCCGCCCCGGAGATACAAATCCAATAAATTATTATTATTATTATTATTATTATTATTATTATTATTATTATTATTATTATTATTAATTTTGTAATATGAAGTATAACAAAACCTGCTGTTGGGGTCATGCACACAGTAGATGCAGGATACAATTTTTAAAATACTTCTCATCTCATTCCAGAATCTTTCCTCCTGGTTTTTTTTTTTTTTTGCTTTGAAAAAAGAGAATTTTATATTTATATATAATGTGAAGTAGAATGAGAACTTTAAAACATCCACCATTAATGTCACAGTACATGTTTCATTGCTAGCATCGCTTTGTAGCACAAAGGGAAACTATTTGCTTGCAGGCAATTGAGTATTGAAGGATATATGCAGAATTTCAGAATGAAAGATGCGAACCCTGGAAGAATGTCAGTATTAAGCAAGCAGCTTGCTTCCTGTAGTCTAAACCAGAAATACATAGAAGAATGTACAACGCAGGCAGGTTAGGGTGAATCAGTTACTTTTTCTGAGTTTTCAAATAAAAAGAGAAGTTGCTGTGGTTTCCAAACTATTTTAACCCTTTTTCCAAGAAGCAAAATGACCACACAGTGAAAAAAACCCAAAAGACTGAAAAATGATGCATTCAATAATCTTAGTTTAAATCAGTGATTTACAGTGATAACAGTGAGTTACAGTTATACTGTCAACACAAAAATGACTCATACTTAGCATCCTTCCTTTATAAGCTACTGGGGTCTGTAGATCAGTCTGTAATCTACATCTTATGGTTTAAACAGTACAAATAATCTGAAAAACCTGGTGTACAAAACCACCAATATCATAAGATGATAAGAACTTAAGAAGAGCCGTGCTGAAATCGGGCCGAAGCCCATCGTGTCCAACATTCTGTGTCACACAGTGGCCCACCAATTGTCCATGGGGATCTTGAGCAGAAACATAGAAACATAGAAGATTGACAGCAGAAAAAGACCTCATGGTCCATCTAGTGTGCCCTTATACTACAGTGTCCCCTCAATTTTCGCGGGTTCGAGCTTCACAAATGGCCTATACCACGGTTTTTCAAAAAATATTAATTAAAAAATACTTCATGGGTTTTTTTCTATACCACGGTTTTTCCCCGTCCGATGACATCATATGTCATTGCCAAACTAATAATTTTTGCAAATAAATAACAAAAAATAATAATTATTGTTAATAAATAATTATGTTTATAAATATCAGGATCACTAAGTGTCTTATTCAATGGTGTGTACCAGTAATAATGGTGAGTAAATGGTTGTTAAGGGAATGTGGGTTAAATTTAGGGGGTTAAAGTGTTAAGGGATGGTTTGTGATACTGTCCGTAGCCAAAAATGGTGTTTTTACTTCCACATCTCTACTTCGCGGAAATTCAACTTTCGCGGGTGGTCTCGGAACGCATCCCCGCGAAAATCGAGGGAACACTGTATTTACCAACCACGTTGGTAAGAGAAGGCAAAACCCTCCCTTTCCCCTGACCCCCAACAAATGGGACCCAAGGGAATCCTGCCTGCCTCAACCCACATAGAGGAGGCACTTGGACATCCATTTCAATATCCATTGCCATGACTTTCTGCAAACATGAGCATTATGTGACTACTCATATGATACATACGTCGCTGCTAATCACACTCGGCAAAGAATATTGGGGTTGGTTGCCAGCTTACTAAAAGGAATAACCTGGGCTGCTTTTGTGCTTTTGCCTTGCCTTTATAAAAAAAAAAGTGGGGGAGTAAGATGGGGATGATAACACCATTAGATAATGCATATTAAAACCAATTTCATATAATAGAAAAGTGGATTAAAGTCCCAAGAAAGCAGTCTGCAACTGAAACATAGAAACATAGAAGACTGACGGCAGAAAAAGACCTCATGGTCCATCTAGTCTGCCCTTATACTATTTTCTGTATTTTATCTTAGGATGGATATATGTTTATCCCAGGCATGTTTAAATTCAGTTACTGTGGATTTACCAACCACGCCTGCTGGAAGTTTGTTCCAAGGATCTACTACTCTTTCAGTAAAATAATATTTTCTCATGTTGCTTTTGATCTTTCCCCCAACTAACTTCAGATTGTGTCTCCTTGTTCTTGTGTTCACTTTCCTATTAAAAACACTTCCCTCCTGGACCTTATTTAAGCCTTTAACATATTTAAATGTTTCGATCATGTCCCCCCTTTTCCTTCTGTCCTCCAGACTATACAGATTGAGTTCATGAAGTCTTTCCTGATACGTTTCATGCTTAAGACCTGAATATTGGAAAAAAGCTGAATAACTGAATATTGGAAAAAGCTTCTAAGAATCAATAGGCAGTGGAACCAGAAAGGTGCTGAGCAATTTTTCATTAGACCGAGACACAGGGAAAGCAGCTGTCTGTCTAGGATGCTTAAATTAAATCAAGCCTGCCCAAAAAGCCAACACAGTCCTAGGCTGCATAAACAGAGGGACAGAATCAAGATCATGTGAACAGTCAATACCACTTTATAATGCCTTGGTAAGGCCACACTATAAAGTATTAATACCACTTTATAATGCCTTGGTAAGGCCATACTTGGAATATTGAATCCAGCTTTGGTCATCGCAAGACAAGAGGCCTAAGAGGAAAGGTTGAGAAAGTAGAGGCCTGTGAAAAAAAGTAGAGAAAGATCCTAATGGTCAAATTCCTGAGAGAACTCAGCCTCAACTGAGTTAGAGAGCCACCCTCCACAGTCCAGATCCATCAGCATAGAGTCTCAACTCTAGAAAGAGTGCAGAGAAGAGCAACAAAGATTATTAGGAGACTGGAGGCTAAAACATATGAAGAAAAATTGCAGGAACTGGGCATGGCTAGTGTTGTTCCAGGCTCTCTGGTAGGAGCCTCCCGAAAATTCAAGGGTACAAATTTCACACACACACACGTTTGAAAATTCAAAACAATGTTCTTTATCACAAAATTCAAAATAAACTAAGCACTCTTTTTGTATTGCAAAGAGCACTCATCCCAAAACAACCGGGTAGTTTGTAAAATTTCCTTTAAGCAGTCAGTAAGTACTTAGCTAGCAGCTGTGAAGAAACTCCACACCCCTTCTTATTCCAACAAAGTGAGACATACACACACACACATACACACACGTTGCTCTGCTTTGGTTTCAAAGGCGTGAAAAATCAACAAAGTCCAGAAAACAGCAACACACAATTCCTGAAGAACTGCGATCAGATACTCTTTCACAACAGCCAAACCCACACACTGCTATTATAGCAGCAGCCCTAATTACTGGAGCCCCACCCAACCACAGGTGACCTCATTTTCTGTTGTAATAATCCTTCAGTTGTTGTCTCCTATGCATCACTCTACGCATGCATTGATGTGTCATTAATTCTTGTTCAGAATCCAAGGATGATACAAATGATGGATCTCCTCCTGGGCTGTCTGCCAAACTCCCCTCTTCCCTGTCACTCATGCTTCTTTGGTCAGAGGAGGCTTCATCGGCAGATTCCATCGGGAGCAAAACAGGCCTGCGGCATGTAGATGTCTCCCCCACATCCACCTGTACATTCCTTGGGGCAGGAGCTGGGCCAGAGCTAACCACAACAGCTAGTTTAATGAAAAGAACGACTAGGGGAGAAATGATAGCAGTGTTCCAATATCTCAGGGGTTGCCACAAAGAAGAGGGAGTCAACCTATTCTCCAAAGAACCTGAGGGTAGAACAAGAATCCAAGATGGTGGACAGGCTGCAATGGCTGTAACAACTCTTCCATAATTTAAAGAGGTTTTTTTCCTTTTCTTTTACATTTTTAATTCACTTTTGACCCATTTCTAACCCATATCTCATTTTTTGCATGAGCACATTTAATGAGGCTAACAATTTGTTTTTAGCTACATTTTATAAGCCAAGAGGCCTAAGAGGAAAGGTTGAGAAAGTAGAGGCCTGTGAAGAAAATAGCGAGAGATCCTAGTGGTCAAATTCCTGAGAGAAACTTCAAGCGCATCCCACTGAACTAAGTTAACTAGCTGTTCTCCACAACCCAGATCCATTGGCATAGCCCATGTTGTGGTTAGCTCTGGCCCAGCTCTTGCCCCAAGTACTGTGGATGTGGGGGAGACATCCACATGCTGCAGGCCTGTTTTGCTCCCGGTTGAATCTGCTGATGAAGGCTCCTCTGACCAAGAAGACATGAGTGACAGGGAGGAGGAGAGTGTGGCAGACAGCTCAGAAGGAGATCAATTATCTCTCTCCTCCTTGTATTTTGAACAAGAGTTAATGATACAGCCACGCATGCAGAGAGCGATGCATAGGCAGCAACAACTGAGAGATTATTATCAAAGAAAATGAGGCCACCTGTGGTTGGGTGGGGCTGTGGTAATTAGTGAGGCTGTTATAAAGAGCAGTGTGTGGGTTTGGCCATTGTGGAGGATTATCTGATCGTTGTGTTTCGTGACTGCTTTACTGACTTTGACCTTTTGTGTGCTGATTTTCCCCACTTTGAAACTAAAGCAGAGCAAAGGGTGTTTCACTTTGTGAAAGAAGAAGGACTGTGAATTGCCTCACAGCTGCAAGCTAAGTATCAAAGAACTGATAAGGGACTTGTATCAATTACCAGTTTGTTTGGAGACAAGTGCTCTTTGCTATACCAAAAGAGGGCTTAGTTTAAGTGAATTTTCGTTATAAAGAACATTGTTTTGAATTTTCAAACGTGTGTGTGTCTGAAATTTGTATCTGATTTTTCGGGAGGATTCTGCCAGAGAGCCCGACAGAACAGCTCAGGTGATTGAAAAAGGTGAGGAGAGGAACTAGAAGTGATCTGCTACTGCCATCTTGAACAGCAAGTAACAACCACCCTCTGCAGCCCAAATCTTTTGGCAAAGACCAGGAGATTGATGGAATTGAGAAGGGAGATCCGAGGTGCTACATTCCCAAGCTCAAATTCTACCTAGCAACTAGGAACTGTTTTTTCTATTGGCTGCCCACTGACAGCTCAGCTGGTGGGAAAATTACAGCCCCTCTACTATATAAGTAGCAACTTGGCAGAAAGTTTTCTTACAATTAGAATTTTGAGAAAGTTTTCAGAATGTTTTGACAGAAAGTTTTCTAATGAATGTTTTAAAATTAGAAGGTTGGACTAGAAGACCTCCAAGGTCCCTTCCAACTCTGCTATTCTGTTAACCTGGGATTAAACAAAATGGTTTACACAAAAAAAATACAAAGAACCAGGAAGAATACAACGAGTTTCAGAGCACGTTCTTTATGGGGAAGCACTCAACATTTCCACATGCTTCTTATCTGTTACCAAAATGCTGAGTTCGAAAGCCACCAGTCTGTTTCACTTGATTGATTTAGCAACCTTGGGTGAGGTAAGAAAAACCATTCGAAGCTCCACAACCTCCAGAGATGATAAGGCTGAACTTTATGACCCTGGGTGAGCGCTGAATTTCAGCTTAAGAATTCCTTACAACACTTCACACCCTTAGTCTGACCTTTCCTATTTAGAGAAGCACGATCGAGTTGTAAACTTTGCTGAAATCTACCGCATCGTTTCATCCATCCTAAAATAATATCTTTTTAAAAAAACTGGGCTGAAATGTTGACTTCATCCGTTCCGGTAATATCATGATGTTAGCAGTTATATTTCCTATGACCCCACTTGCAAAAAAATATGGCTAACACTTAGACTAATAGCAATAGCACTTAGACTTATAGTATACGTGCTTTTACAGCTCTCTCTAAGTAGTTTACAGAGACAGCCTCTTGCCCCAACAATCTGGTTCTTCATTTTACTGACTTCAGAAAGATGGAAGGCTAAGTCAACCTTGAGGTGGTCAGACTCGAACTCCCAGCTGTGTTCAGAGTCATCCTGTAATTCTTCATTGTAAGCACTGTGCCACCACTGTTTTTTCTCTCTCTCACACACACACAAACACACACATTTTTCTTTAACGTATGTCGATATTTAATAGACAGTGTATTGTCTGGGTCATTTTACATATACATAATAATAGTAATATTAATATTCTTTACTTGTATATAATAGTATTCTTCCAATTTCTAATTTCTACTTTTGTTATCTAACTATTGGTGAAGCAAATGCCAAGTTAAAAAACAATTCTGTGTCTTCTTTATCTTTAATCTTTAATGTTAACCCATCCATTGCCTCACATACATTTCCTTTATTATATTTTTCTGGAAAAATACCTAACAAAAATATTCTAAATCTTTCTTTCTTTCTTTCTTTCTTTCTTTCTTTCTTTCTTTCTTTCTTTCTTTCTTTCTTTCTTTCTTTCTTTCTTGCTTGCTTGCTTGCTTGCTTGCTTGCTTGCTTATTTATTTATTTATTTATTTATTTATTTATTCATTCTTTGTCCAATACACAAATACATATAGAAGAGAATAGACATTGGGTAGTATATACAAAGATAATATGTAATATAGAAGAGAAAGTATATGAGAGGAAGAAAATATATATGATATATGACATAAAGGAAAGACAATTGGACAGGGGACATTAGGCACACCAGTGCACTTATGTACGCCCCTTACTGGCCTCTTAGGAACCTGAAGAGGTCAATCATGGATAGTCTAAGGGAGAAATGTTGGGGGTTAGGGGTTGACACAATTGAGTCCGGTAATGAGTTCCACGCTTCGACAACTCGATTGTTAAAGTCATGTTTTTTACAGTCAAGTTTAGAGCGGTTAATATTAAGTTTGAATCTGTTGCGTGCTCTTGTGTTGTTGCGGTTGAAGCTGAAGTAGTCGTTGACTGGAAGGACGTTGCAGCATATGAACTTGCTTTATCATTTTCTCTAACTATGTATGTATTTTCATCCAAATTTTGTTTTTGCCTTTGGCACGTCCACCACTTATGATATGTGCCACCACCGTTTCTGAGATGAGGTGATTCCATGTGCATATTGCCATTTGATGAGATCGTGCAAGTACATCTTCTTGTCCACCTCAACCCTTTGGAGCAGCCTCTCATATGTGATTAGAGAGCCTTCCAGAAGGCTGTTATGACTTGGTTCTTCATCCAAGCATTGACCTATTATGGGATGTGGTCCAGCTGTGAGGATGTTTGCCTTGGCTTTCCGAGGGAAGCATACTGTGGTTTTTAATCATGCTTCATTTCATTTCATCTCATCTCATCATTGGTCACAATTCAAAGTGTTGGTTATGACCTATAAAGCCCTTAATGGCATCGGACCAGAATATCTCTGGGACTGCCTTCTGCCGCACAAATCCCAGCGACCAGTTAGGTCCCACAGAGTTGGCCTTCTCCGGGTCCTGTCGACTAAACAATGTTGTTTGGCGGGCCCCTGGGAAGAGCCTTCTCTGTGGCGGCCCCAGCCCTCTGGAACCAACTCCCCCCAATATCAGAGTTGCCCCCACCCTCCTTGCCTTTCGTAAGCTTCTTAAAACCCACCTCTGTTGTCAGGCATGGGGGAACTGAGATATTCCCTTCCCCCTAGGCTTATAAAATTTATGCATGGTATGTCTGTATGTATGATTGGTTTCTTAAATTGGGGTTTTTTACATTACTTTTAATATTAGGTTTGTTCATATTGTCTTTTTACTGTTGTTAGCCGCCCCGAGTCTACGGAGAGGGGTGGCATACAAATCTAATAAATAAATAAATAAAATAAATAAATAAATAAATAAATAAATAAATGTTTGTGATTTGATTTGATTTGATTTGATTTGAATGCCGCCCTTCTCCGAAGACTCGGGCGGCTTGCAGCATATAATATAAAACAATAAAATATAAAGACAAATCTAATTAATTAAAACGACATAAACTAAAATTCCAATATATTAAAAATCAATCATACAGATTCGGATCTCAACCATATATCACATTTATTGGCCAGGGGGCCAAGATCTAATTGCTCCAAGCCTGGCAACATAAGTGAGTCTTAAGACACTTGCAAAAGGTGAGGAGGGGGGGGGCAGTGCGAATCTCTGGGGAAAGATGATTCTAGAGGGCCGGGGCTCCCACAGAGAAGGCTCTTCCCCTTGGCCCTCCCAAGCAACATTGCCTGGTTGACAGGACCTGGAGAAGACCAACTCTGTGGGATCTAACCAGACCACTGAGACTATCTATCTATCTATCTATCTATCTATCTATCTATCTATCTATCTATCTATCTATCTATCTATCTATCTATCTATCTATCTATCTCTATCTATCTATCTATCTATCTATCTATCTATCTATCTATCTATCTATCTATCTATCTATCTATCTATCTATTTATTAGATTTGTATGCTGCCCCTCTCCGTAGATTCGGGGCGGCTCACAACACAATAAAACAGTTCATAACAAATCTAATAATTTAAAATTTAAAACATTTTAAAAAACCCATTATTAAGCAGACATACGTACAAACATACCATACATAAATTGTATAGGCCTGGGGGAGATATCTCAGTTCCCCTATGCCTGACGACAAAGGTGGGTTTTGAGGAGTTTACGAAAGGCAAGGAGGTTGGGGGCAGTTCTAATTTCTGGGGGGAGTTGGTTCCAGAGAGTCGGGGCCGCCACAGAGAAGGCTCTTCCCCTGGGTCCTGCCTGTGGATTGTTGCAAGCCATTCAAGCCATTGTGTGAGATAAATAGCCATTCAAATTGTTCAGTATGTAACTGCACAATTTGGAGTCTGTTTTCTCCCCATTTTGAGTACTGATTTCCCTCTTCGATATGAAGATGCAAGATGACCACAGCAAGTACTCTTATTAAATGCAAGAGGGGAACAAAGAGAGCGAAACCATTACCACTCCTTTAAACATATTGATTATCTGGAGTTTCATAACAGTAGAAAATATAGCATTTTACGATAGGAAAACAGTAGAAAATAGAGCAGTTTCCAAGGTCTGAATGCAACCAGATACAACTGGTTTCCAAACTCATTAACTCCTTGGCACCCCCCCCCCCTCTTCTTTACAATGTTAGCTGAATTTCCCAGGGCTCAAATCAATATTACAAGTACAATTGAGAAAATGTCCGCGCTGAACATCAAATTGAAAACCTTCCACTTATACATAATCGCATTCAATAAAGTACACACTGTAGATTTGTTCTGCCTGATGGTTGATGAAAAGAGGAGAAAAAGCCGAGCCATGGCGCATTGAAGGGAAAGACTTAAGGAAAGGCTTAAGAAGGATTGAAGAGCATCTCTTAGGACAGTGGATGGATTCTTTGTGCTGTGGCAAATGAATGAGTTGACAAGCAATAGCAGTCTGCATTGGTTGCCGATCAGTTTCCGGTCACAATTCAAAGTGTTGGTCATCACCTATAAAGCTGTTCTGCTTGACCGGCCTCAAGCAATGATTAACCATCCAGGAAAGAAGGTCAGACACACACGTGCATAGTTAGTCAGCAATCTTGTATTAACCCTGCTGTTCTGTTCGAAAAAACTCCCTAATGTTATGTTCCCGGGTCTATTTGACCCGGACTGCAAATTGATCATTTTAGGTACTTATATTTGGTCTTTTTGAAAGCTTTTTTCACCTGGAAACAAGTTTGAACATTTCTGCACACAATGGAATGAAAATTGAACTGAAAAAATTAATCCTTATTGGTTTATTTTGCACATAAATGTGCCTCCCCCCCATTTTTGTGAATTTGTTTTAGGTTTATTGATAATTTTGCCTGCAAAATGCATTCTATTTTAGTAAAGTTGGTGTGGGATTGGTAGCTTGAACATTTCTGAACATAATGATATGAAAATTGAATTGAAAAAAATGATCCTTATTGGTTTATTTTGCTCATAAATGGGCCCCCATGCTTATACTCAAATAGGCTTATACTCAAGTAGGCTTATACTCGAGTATAAGACAATATGGTTTATATTAAAAAATAAACCAATAAGAATCATTTTTTTTCAGTTCATTTCTATTTTTCTTATGTTTAGGATTGTTCAATTTAGTATATCAAAACTTTTGGGGGAATATTCCTTAGAGATTTGTAGCCTAAAAAAAATATAAATTGACAAAATATTCAGAAAGCATGGGGGGAGGGGTTTTTGATCAAAATAAAAATATAAGCCTCACTTTTTTCAGTTCAATTTTCATATCATTATGTTCATAAATGTTCAAACTAGTTTTCCAGTGGAAAAAGTTTTCAAAAAGACCAAATTCAAGTACCTAAAAAAATCATTGGAAAATAAACTGACTTCATTTCAACTACAAGAAAACTACTAATTTGTCTTTCCCTTTGAACCTGAAACTGAAATTAAACATAACTTTATCCTTTGAGACCTGGACTTACATCCTTACTCTCTAGCAAAACTACAGGACCTATAAGAAGAACATAAGTATATAATATTGATATTGTGTTTCTTGAATAATTATTCCTTTCTTTTTGATCTCTCCCTGACTCTTTTTTCTCTCTTCTGTGCACTGCTAGTTCTAAAAGAAACCTGATTTGAAACATATGCATTGTTAATAAACCTTGGTCCCCTGCTCTATTTTAATTAGATGAATTAAAATATCACCTCCTTTTTGTTTTTTATTTCCCCTAAAACAATTTCTTCCACTCCTTTTATTAATTTTATTAATTTTCTCCTCTTTCTTCTCTCCCTCTCCTTTGTCTTTTTCATAATTTTTTTTTTCATGCTCTCTTTTATTTTTTATGAATAGCTAATATCTTTCCTTTTTTTTTATTTACTTTGTCCTCCTACTAGATTATTCATTTCTAACTCTTACTTTTTATTTATTTTTTTTTTAAAAAAAAGTTTTACACCTGCCCTTTTTGGCATTGCATATTTAGAGTTTTAAAAATCACAATAATTCTGTTGGTAATTGTTGGTAATTGAATTATATTTTAAGGGAAACTGTCAAAAAATAGTCTGACAGATTTGGAATTTATAGGAATTCTTCTCCTTTTACTACATACAATTGGAAATTAACTTAAACCAATTTAAATTTTAAAGAGTGGATTCAAATTAGACAATGTCAAATATTTCAACCTTTGTCAAAACGGTCAAAAAACAAACTACAGCAACAATTCCCTCTCCACAAGGGTCACCGCACCCTTCCCCGTTGCACCAGGTGTTAACCATGTCTACAAAGGACAAAGACAAAGAAAAAACAATGCAGTCTAATTTTGCAACATTACAAGAAACTTTGAACACTTTGAAGGACTTTATGTTTAAATCTCAAGAGGAAGCCACCCAACAAAGAGAGGCCATAAAAGAGGATGCAACACAACAAAGAGAAGCTATAAAAGCAGACCTGGCGGAATTTAAAATGGAGATGGCCCAACTGAAAGTTGATATGGGTGAGATGAAAGACCAGATAAAGGAGATTCAACAAACATTACAAGAAAGTGATGACCGAGTCAAAAAAGTCGAAGAGAAATCTGACAAAAATGAAAAAAGAATGGACTACCTTGAAGGGAGAGCTGATGCAAGATACAGAAGATATGATGAATCAATCACTCAGTTGGAGATGCAACGAGCTTCGTATGGACTTCGATTTCAGAATATAAAAGAGGAAAAAGATGAAGATTTAAAAATGACTATGGCTGAAACTATTGGAGGAATACTCCAAGAGGATCCCACTGCACTACTGAAAGAAATCGATGAAGTATACAGAATCTCGAATAGCTACATCCGTCGTCATAACCTCCCAAGAGAGATACACATTAAATTCACAAGAAAAGCTCTGCGAGATGACACTTCACTGGTCAAGAAATGCCAAACTCCAACATCAAGGAGCTGAAATAAAAATACTAAAACAAGTTCCAAGAAGTGTCAGAGAAAGCAGAAGAGATTACCACTTTCTAACCCGAATTCTGATCAAAGAAAATATAACCTACCTTTGGCTTATCCCACAAGGCCTTTCTCTGACATGGCGCTCTACAAGATACAAATTGGAAAATGTAGAACAAGCTATGTACTTTTTTGAAAACAGTGGCATCAGCCGCCTGGACCATGCAAACAAGCAACAAGTGGTTGAACAACAACTAGTTCAACAACAACCAGGGGAAAAACTAACAACTCAGCAAGAAGAAGATTTGGGGGCTACTGCTCAGGTAATAGAGCAGGACCAAGGTGCCAGAAGAGTTCAACCTCAGCGAGAAACCAAAAAACCTATCAAATGACAACAAGTAAAGATTTAAAAATCTTTTCTGTAAACGTCAATGGACTTAATGAACCAAGGAAAAGGAAACAAATTTTTTCTAAAATTAGAAATCAAAATGCTCAAATTACAATATTACAAGAAGTGCATATTAAAAAAAATAACCAAAAATTACTGTTGAATCCAAAAATTGGAAAAATGTATGCTGCATTAGCAGATCAAAAAAAAAGAGGTGTAGTGATATATGTTGAGAACTCTATAAATTCCAAACAAATATTTAAGGATAATGAGGGTAGAATATTGATTGTACAAGTTGATATTGAACCTAGACCTTTAGCTGTTGTTTCTATTTATGCCCCTAATGAAGATCAAATGACATTTTATAAAAATTTGCATCAAACAATAATAGACCTAGCTATTGAAAATGTATTAATAATACGTGATTTTAATGCTATCGCGAATAGACAATTAGACCACTCAGGGGGGGGGGGGAGGTAACAATAAAAGGAAGAGAAACAAAAAGACAAGAAGGAATTTGCTACCTAGTACCTTTCAAAAAATGAAAGTGGAATTATTGTTAAATGATATTTGGAGGGAAAGATACCCTCATAAGAGACAATATACTTTTTACTCTAACCCCCACAAAATATGGACAAGAATAGACATGGTATGGGCACCAAAAACGGTTGCAGAACAAATAAGAGATGTAGAGATAGATGCTAATACATGGGCCGATCACAATCCAATAGTGGTTTCTATGAGAATGAATAACAAACAGAATAATTGGCGGATGAATAGAAATATATTGAATGATAAGAAATATAAGGATTGGATCGAAAAGGAATTAAAAATATTCTTTGAAATCAACAAAACTTCAGAAACTATGCCACAGAACTTATGGGATACAGCTAAAGCTTATATAAGAGGATTAACAATATCTTACATTGCAAAATATAACAAGGAAAATAAATTAAAGTATGCACAATTAATAAATAAATTGAAACAATTAGAATTTTTATCACAGCAACACATTAAGAACAGAGACTTAAAAACAGAAATAAATGTAATTAAACATAAAATTAGAATTATAGAACAAAACCAAATAACTGAAAAAATTAAAAGAGCAAAGCAACACTATTTTGAACATGCAAATAAACCAGGCAGATGGTTAGCATATAAACTTAGAAAACAGCGCCAATCAAAATTAATTAAAAAACTAGAAGACAAAGATGGTACAATAAAATATGATACAGAAGGAAAGGCAGACATTGTGTATAATTTTTATAAAGATCTATATGCCAAAGATAATGTTAGTGAAGATGAAGTCTTTAACTATTTACAAGCTTCAAAATTACCACAAATAACAGAAGACCAACAGGCCACCATGGATGGACCAATAACAATGGAAGAACTCCTAACAACAATTAAAAAACAGAAAAGCAACAAGGCCACAGGCCCAGACGCCATACCGGCAGAATGGTACAAGATAGAAAATGAAACAATAAGAAGCCACATGTTAGAAACCTTCAATCTATGTAGACTTGAGGGTAAAATTCCTAAATCTTGGTCAGAATCACTGACAACTTTAATACACAAACAGGGCACAGACCCAGAAAAAATTAAAAACTATAGGCCCATATCATTATTAAATGTAGATTATAAGATATTTATCGCCATTTATGCAGACAGACTCAAAAGAGTTATAAATGGAATAATACACCAAGACCAAAATGGGTTTCTACCAGGGAGACAAATTAAAAACAATCTTAGAACAGTAATAAATACATTAGAGTATTATGAACAATATCCAGGCAAGACAGCATCTTTAATGTTTCTAGACGCTCAAAAGGCCTTTGATAACGTCAATTGGATATTCATAAAAATGCAATTAAATAAAATGAGACTTGGCCCAAAATTTGTTAACTTAATAGATACTATATATTCAAAACAAACAACTAACATAATATTGAACAACAATCAATTACCAACACTTGATATAAATAAGGGAGTTCGTCAAGGTTGCCCTATATCACCATTGTTATTTATCATGATTCTTGAAACTCTATTAATTAAAATAAGAGCGGACCCTAAAATAAAAGGTTTAACTGTAGGAGATGAAACTTATAAAGTCCAAGCCTTTGCAGATGACTTAACGTTCATAATTGAAGAACCGATAACAACAGTTCCTACTTTACTGCAAGCTATTGAACAATATGGAAAGGTAGCAGGTTTAAAGATAAACAAAAGCAAAACACATTTTTTGACTAAAAATATGAACAAAACACAAGAAACTAAATTAGAAAGCATCTCTGGAATAAAGACTGTAAAAAAAGCAAAATACTTAGGAATAAATTTAACAGCGAAAACAATAACATTAAAAAATGATAATTATACAAAATTACTAACAGAAATTAAAAAAGATTTAGCAATGTGGAATAATCTGAAAATATCATTTTTAGGAAGAATTGCAACAATTAAGATGAATATTCTACCCAAGGTTTTATTTCTCTTCCAGGTAATTCCAATAAATCCAGGGGGAATTTTTTTAAAAACTTTAACAAACCTAGTTAAAAAATTCATATGGCAAGGGAAAAAAGCAAGGATAAAAATGAACTGCTTAGAAGATATCAAAGAAAGAGGAGGATTTGGCCTTCCAAATTGGAAATTATACTATCAGGCTGCCGCATTAACATGGCTTAGAGAGTGGATAACTCTAGAGAACAAAAGAATACTAAACTTAGAAGGACATGATCTCATGCTTGGATGGCATGCATTTGTATGGTACGATAAGGAAAAAAATCATTCATATTTTAAAAGGCATACATTAAGGAAGTATCTACTAGAAGTCTGGAAAGACATAAAGAAAAATCACTTTTTAAATATCCCAGAATGGCTAGCTCCCCTAGAAGCAATAACGCATCCAAAGTCCATAAAAGACAAGAAAATAACTTATAGATATAAAGAACTACTAAATGACCAGATGAAGCTAAAATCTAGGATTAAATTACAAGAAGAAGGGATAATAATAGACTGGTGGCATTATGCTCAGATTCGATCTAGATACCAGAAGGATAAAACTCTTTATATTTTTAATAAAAGTAAGAATCTTTTAAGCAATCTAATTACTACCAATCCACTAAAAATGATAGGGAAAATATATAAATTTCTCATCGCTCATAAAAATATAGAGTTGACTTTAAAAGATACTATGATAAGATGGTGTAGAAATATTGGCAAGGAAATAGACATAGATACATGGGAGAAAGTTTGGATTAATAACTGGAAAATGACCAAATCAGTTTCATTAAAAGAAAATCAAATCAAAATGTTCTACAGATGGCATCTCCAACCAAATAGGATAGCAAAAATGTTTCCCAAAACATCCCCATTATGCTGGAAATGTAAGAAGGATATAGGAACCTATTACCATCAATGGTGGACATGTGGTAAAGCTAAAATATATTGGAGGATGATCGAGAAAATATTAAAAGAAATAATAAAGCAAGATATAGATAATACCCCGGAATTTTACTTATTAGGAGTTACCAATCAGACCTACAAGAAAGAAATTCTTTACTTAATTATACACATATTAACTGCGGCTAGAATAATATATGCGCAAAATTGGAAAGGGGAGGAAATCCCCAAGGAAGAAGAAGTTATAGCTAAAATACTAGATTGCGCTGAAATGGACATGATGACAAGAAGATTAAATGATCAAGAAGATACTAAATTTTATGAAACATGGAACAATGTTTATAAATGGATAGATAAGAAAAAATAAGATATACACATTTATTTCTAGTTAATTTTTTGTATTTGTTTTTACCTAGGTGATAATAATATTAATACTAGTTTAAATGCATTCTTTGATGATTATGACATAGTAGTTTATGTATAAGTATAAGTATAAGTAACATATTAAGAATTTTGGTCTATATATGTATAATAGTTGAAATTAGTTTAAATGTTTTGTTTGATGAATATGGCATTTTACTATAGTAATTAAGATTACATTAAAGGTATTTTTTTTTATGACTATGTTATACTAATTTTACCTAATATTTATATTGTATTCAAGATTTGTAAAACCTTAACTCAAATTTACTAAACCTTTTAACATTTAACATATATTCAATTATGTATTCTTTTTCTGTACTTGAATGTATACTTTCAAAAGAAGCGGGGGAAATACACCCCCACTTTATGTTTAGTGTTTGTATGTGTGTCTGTTTATTTTATGAAAACTAATAAAAAAATTGAAAAAAAATCATTTTGGTCCGGGTCTATATGACCCGAAACAGAGTCAACGTGATTTTTTTTTTTGCCCAGAAAATTTTTTTTCACCCACAAATATTTTTATGATGATCAGGCATGTTAAAATGAGTACATGAATGCCTAAGATATTAAAAATATTTCAGATTTGAAGCCTGCGTAAATATAAAGTGAAAATATTTGCAAGCAGCCAAGGGGGGGAGGGGGAGGACTTATTTATGATTGTGAACAACCAATAAGAAACATTTATTTCAGTTCATTTATATTTTTCTTATATTCAGAAATGTTCAAACTACCAATCCCACACCAACTTTAGTAAAATTGAACACATTTTGCAAGCAAAACTATAAATTGAAAAATATTTCACAAAAACAGGGGGGGCATGCATTCTATCAGCAAAATAAACCAATAAGAATTACTTTTTTCATTTCAATTTTCATATCATTGTGTGCAGAAATGTTCAGACTACTTTCCAAGTGAAAAAAGTATTCAAATTGACCAAACATAAGCACTTCAAATGAAGAGTTTTTGGTCCGGGTCAGGGTGACCCGGGAACATAACAAGTGCGACTTTTTTGTTTTCAGCAAGAAAGAAACCCCCCACCCCCCCAAAAAAATTCTCATATAGAGAACCCCTGAAATGATGAAAAGTCGTGAAATTTCAAGTTTCAGATATGCAGGGAAAACTTTTTACAGGGACTCAAACTTGGCTTCGGGTCACATACAACCCGAACAGAACAGCAGGGTTTTAAATGCCTGAATTTTGAAAGTTGAAGTCCACACACCTTCAAATTGGCAAGGTTGAGAAACCCTTTTGAGAGAGTTTAATTCTCTTCAAAATTAAGACTTGATCCACAAAGCCTAAATCTGTGGCTTTACTTGGGCAGAATTAAATGGATTTTAAATATGGTTTCCCACTTGGGACAGGTTATCAAGGAAACTAGTTTTTAACATCCGTAGCTTGCTACCAAGTTACCTCCCAAGTAGTCTTGTGGTCTGGATATTAGGGGAAAATATATCAAATTATTTACTCCAAGCATCAACAAACCTCCTATTTAATCAAAGCCCAAATAAAGTGAGTAAAATGGGTTTTGTAAAATAATAATAATACAACGACACATGAATTAAATGTTAATTTAATGTTTTATTTCATGACTATGGAGATTCTCCCAACCAGATCATGGTTATTCCTAAGGTGCTTTTTCTAGGCAACTGGACTTTCTTGTTATTTTCCTTTGAAAATGTTTTGCTTCTTCAGTTTTCTGAAGAATTGAAGATGGATGAGAAACACAAATGGTTTTTTTTTAAAGAAACCAAAACCTCCGGTCGTGTTTTAGAAAAAGCCTTTTCAGGATATTTTTATTTAAACTGAATTTGAATAAAAGAGTCATTGTTAGGTTGGGGGGGAAAAAGAGTGTCAAAATAATGTTAACTCAACAATTTTTCCATTATACTTTTATTGAATAGTAATCCCTGGAGGGGACACACACACACACACACCAAGAATTAAGTGAAGAATACAGAAGGTTGTAAGAAGGAACAGAAAAAAGAAAGGCAAAGAATTGAAAGCTGTTCCTAATTTCCAAAATAACATGAGGGTTGACAAAATTCATTTTCCCATGAACATAATAAATAAAAACTCTCCAGATGTGACAAAACTGTGATTCTGGCCCCTGACGATTCATTCTCCTAATTTTACCAATAAATATTTTTAATCAAGTGGTTCAAACAACCCTGTTACTATTGCTGTTCTGTTCGGGTCGTATGTGACCCGAAGCCAAGTTTGAGTCCCTGTAAAAAATTTTCCCTGCATATCTGAAACTTGAAATTTCATGACTTTTCATCATTTCAGGGGTTCTCTCTATGAGAATTTTTTTTGGGGGGTGGGGGGCTTAGTTTTTGCTGAGCAAAAAAAGTTCCTAATGTTATGTTCGGGTCACATACGACCCGGACCGAAAACACTTCATTTGAAGTGCTTATGTTTGGTCAATTTGAAAACTTTTTTCACTTGGAAAGTAGTCTGAACATTTCTGCACACAATGATATGAAAATTGAAATGAAAAAATTAATCCTTATTGGTTTATTTTGCACATAAATGTGCCGCCCCCCCGTTTTTGTGATTTTTTTTCAATTTATGGATAGTTTTGCTTGCAAAATCCATTCTATTTTACTGGAGTTGGTGTGGGATTGGTAGCTTGAACATTTCTGAATATAAGAAAAATATAAAGGAACTGAAAAAAATGATTCTTACTGGTTTTTTAACATCAGAAATAAGGCCTCCCCCCCCCCTCGGCTGCTTGCAATCATTTTCACTTTTTATTTTTTTATGCTCCAAATCCGAAATATTCTTTAAAATCTTAGGCATTCATTTACTCAATTTAACAATGCTGGTCATCAAAAAATATTTTTGGGGTGGTGGCTAATTGTTTTCTGGGCAAAAAAAAATCATAACTTCAAATCTGTTTCTGTTCGTATATGACAGGACCAAAAATATTTTTTTTAGGTACTTGAATTTAATCTTTTTGAAAACTTTTTCAACTGGAAAACTAGTTTGAACATTTATGAACATAATGATATGAAAATTGAACTGGAAAAATTGAGACTTATATTTTTATTTTGATCAAAAAGCCCCTCCCCCCATCCTTTCTGAATTTCGTGTCAATTTATATTTTTTAAGGCTACAAATCCCTAAGGAATTTTCCCCCAAAAGGTTTGATATACTAAATTGAACATTTCTGAACATGAGAAAAATATAAATGAACTGAAAAAAATGGTTCTTATTGGTTTATTTTTGCCACAAAAGGGCCACCCCCCCCGGCCTTGCTGTGTGCCATTATTGTCACTGTTTATACATATTTGTCTATAAATATTTGGAATATCCTTTTGAAAATCAACCACATTGTAGCCAGATAACTAATTTTATGAAAGAAATCCATTTTACTAAAAAAAAGTATGTAAGTTTGAAATTAACAGCATAATTTTTATATAAATTGAAATAAATTTATATGCAAAATAAACCAATATGCATCAATTTTTCCAGTTCAATTTTCATATCATTATGTTCAGAAATGTTCAAGCTACAAATCCCACACCAACTTTAGCAAAATAGAATGCATTCTGCTAGCAAAACTATCCATAAAGTAAAGACTATTTCACAAAAACGGGGGGGAGGCACATTTATGTGCAAAATAAACCAATAAGGATTAATTTTTTCAGTTCAATTTTCATATCATTGTGTGCAGTAATGTTCAAGCTACCAATCCCACACCAACTTTAGTAAAATAGAATGGATTTTGCAAGCAAAACTATCTATAAATTGAAACAAAATCACAAAAACGGGGGGGGCGGCACATTTATGTGCAAAATAAACCAATAAGGATTAATTTTTTCATTTCAATTTTCATATCATTGTGTGCAGAAATGTTCAGACTACTTTCCAAGTGAAAAAAGTTTTCAAATTGACCAAACATAAGCACTTCAAATGAAGTGTTTTCGGTCCGGGTCGTATGTGACCCGAACATATCACTAGGAACTTTTTTCGAACAGCATACAAGGGTTAATGAATTATAAATAGAGTTTACAGATATTCCCAACACTGAGACATAATGATCAAGAAAGCCATTGCGTTCCTATTTTCCAATGTGGCATCAGATTATCGCTCAAGGTCACAGCCCCATCTTACACGAGCATTCAACCATTTGTTTTGTAACAATACTAATTTTACTAAAAAAAATAAAATCCGAACAAAATATTATTCTATCACATGATCATAACTTAGACTCGGGGTCAGCAACCCACGGCTCTGGGGCCGCATGTGGCTTTTTCATCCCTCTGCCGAGGCTCCTTGTCACTCAAAATATGCATCACAACCAGCAATGTGTGATGCCTGCCAGCACACGATTTATTGAGCTTTCCGACTCCCGGTAAGCCAACCATGGATAAATCTAAGAAAATAAAAGTTTCAGGAGAAAACAGAACATTTAATTCAACTACATATGATAGTTCTGTGGCTGCTCGGGAAATAGGCACGGGAAGGCTTTTGTGGCTCCCGGTGTTTTCTTTTGGGTCCAAATGGCTCTTTGAGTGTTTAAGGTTGCCGACCTCTGACCTCGGGTAAAATGATCCCTTATCTCTACAGCCCCTCCAACACCTTGAGGAATGAGGAATACTTGTTAATCTAGCTAGGGTTAGATGCCACTGGTATAACCCTATGCATTCATTTCTTGGATGGAGATAGAAAGGACGTATTCAGATTCCCATAGTGCAGCATTTCTAAACTTGGCAATTTATGGACTTCAACTCCCAGAATCCCCCAGCCCAGCATGCTTTAAAATTAGAGAGAGAAGAGATGCCATCTGTCAAAATGGCCTTTTTCCCCAGGTGTAAGATGTGGTCCTGGTAAAGGCTTTGCCAGTTTTGCTTGTTTTTTTAAAGAAAATAGTGACCTGAAAGGGTATATAATTTTTTTTAAATTATTGGGGTCTAATATAATATCTGAAAAAGTCCACAAGCTATGGAGCTTTGATTAAACAATGTAATAATCAGCAATTTATCTTCATGATGTATCTCACCTTCTACTTTAACTCTTATAATACCTAACTTGTCAAAAGCCATGTCTTCTGAAAGTGGCCTGGCTTTAATGGTCATTTTTTTGGAAAATCAATGGAATCATTCCTCAGAAAGATATTTGAGTGCTAGCCAGCCAATTTATCCTGAGAAAAATAAACAGTCTGTGCCTCATGCAATATCTTTTTAAACATTATAAAAACTGAAACTCAATCACTGTAACTTTTCTAGTTACCAGTTTAAAAAAAATAGCAACTCTCTTTCTTCTCTAACCTAATGACTCTCTAATATGTTTAACTACAAGTATTTTTTTATTACAGTGTTCCCTCGATTTTCACGGGGGATGCGTTCCAAGATTGCCTGCGAAAGTCAAATTTCCGCGAAGTACAGATGCGGAAGTAAATACACTATTTTTGGCTATGAACAGTATCCCAAGCCTTCCCTTAACACTTTAAACCCCTAAATTACAATTTCCCATCCCCCTAGCAACCATTTAGATTATTACTCACCATGTTTATTTATTAAAGTTTATTTTAAAAAATGTTTTTTAAAGGCAGACAAAAGTTTGGCAATGACATATGACGTCATCGGGCAGGAAAAACCGTGGTATAGAGGGAAAAACCGCAAAGTATTTTTTAATTAATATTTTTGAAAAACCGTGGTATAAACGTTCCGCGAAGTTCGATGCCGCAAAAATCGAGGGAACACTGTACTGTATTTTTTATTACTTCTTTCTTAGACAATGGCAGATAGTTACCTAGGGAGGTTACCAAGGCAAAGCTGTGATCTTGGATTATTTTGAGACCCTGCACATAAAATGTACAACAAAACAAATATGTTGCATTCAAAGTGTTGGTTATGACCTATAAAGCCCTTCATGGCACCGGGCCAGGTTATCTCTGGGACCGCCTTCTGCCGCACGAATCCCAGCGACCAATTAGTTCCCACAGAGTGGGCCTTCTCTGGGTCCTGTCAAGTAAACAATGTCGTTTGACGGGACCCAGGGGAAGAGCCTTCTCTGTGGTGGCCCCGGCCCTCTGGAACCAACTCCCCCCAGAGATTAGAATAGCCCCCACCCTTCTTGCCTTTCGTAAGCTTCTTAAAACCCACCTCTGCCGCCAAGCACGGGGGAACTGAGATATTCTTCCCACCCTAGGCTTCTACAATTTATGCATGGTATGTTTGTATGTATGATTGGTTTTAAAACAAGGGTTTTTAGCTGCTTTAGTATTGGATTGTCGCATGTTGTTTTTACCACTGTTGTTAGCCGCCTCGAGTCTACGGAGAGGGGCGGCA
This sequence comes from Erythrolamprus reginae, assembly GCF_031021105.1. Taxonomy (NCBI): domain Eukaryota; kingdom Metazoa; phylum Chordata; class Lepidosauria; order Squamata; family Dipsadidae; genus Erythrolamprus; species Erythrolamprus reginae. Next base: position 26,756,036 of record NC_091960.1, on the reverse strand, counting down.
TACAAATCCAGTAAGTAAATAAATAAATAAATAAATAAATAAATGACTAAGTTGTAAGAATGAGGCAACGCTACAAATCTTGCTTGATCTATTTTGTAAATCCCCATGAATTAACAGTGATTTAAAGTTTAAAGATTGGGAACTGCTATTAAACCAGTGGTTTAAAAACTGTTTTTTGAATGCTAATCTAAAATATTGATTGACGTTGCTTAGATTTCAATTAATACCACTTGTCAAATAATAATTGAAATGTTTACTGAATGTAGATGCAATATCTTAACATTTAATTTGTGTGTGTGTGTGTGAATTTTACTAGACTTAACTCTTGGATGAGCATCTCCAGGTCTGTATTTCAGGATAATACATAATAACTGTCTTTTTCAAGAGCTTCGGAAATATTGGCAATAATGAACTGAATTATTCTGAATTCTGTGCCTAAAAGTTACAACAATTAATCAGTTGAAAGGCTTGCCTCCAGAAGTTGTGGATGTCCCAACAGTGGAGATTTTAAAGTTATGTAAAGTTTATTCAGAGAGGTTCCTTTCTTTTCTTAGTATAATGTTAAATCAGTTTTTCATTCAAAGTCATCCCAAAGGAAAGCTCTTACAATGCCATACAAAATGACAAACATTTAGAGCCATGTAAAGAATTTGTGTAAAAGAATGCCAGAACAGCGAGACAAATATGGTCAGTACACAACACGGTTGTTTTTGTTGTTGTTGTTAATGTCAAAAGATGACTAGGCTTAGCAGACACCGTAAAATAATTCTTTTGCGTGAGATGATCTTATGTGTTATTTAAAAGGCTTCAGTCTGAGAAGCAGCTTGCCCTTGAAATTAGTAATAGACAATACAATTTAATTCCTGCTCCAGTTTGTTTTTAATCATTCTTAAGTAATTCCACCCAGAACTGTGGGCAGTCGGGTAATGTATTAATTTAATAACTTTTTGTTATGTCTGTCCCGGTTTTGATCATGGGAACATCTATATGCATTTAATTACTTTTTTAAAAAATGTTTATCTCAATGATTTTTTTTTTAAAGGAAAAGAGAAGGGAAGACATTTCTAAATGTTTATTTTCTCAATATCTGAATAAGTAAACACAAAGTTTGTTTTCTGTTTTGTTTTTGGGTTTTTTATTTTTTGCAACTGAGCGCTGTAGAAATGGCAGTAATGAATAATGCATCAAATAAATACAGTACATGAAAACATATCCTATAAATGAAAACATATCCAGAACAATGGTGGAAAAGTGTAAATATCAATGGATTTCCATTCCAGGTTTACATGTTATTTATTTATTTTATTTATTTATTCATTTGTCCAATACACAATACATACGGAAGAGAATAGACATGAAGTAATATATATAAAGATAATATGTAAAAATAGAGGAGAAGATATATGAAAGGAAGAAAATATATATGATATATGAGATAAAGGAAAGACAATTGGACAGGGGACGATAGGCACATCAGTGCACTTATGTACGCCCCTTACTGACCTCTTAGGAACCTGGAGAGGTCAATCGTGGATAGTTTATAGACATGCCATTTCAATCTGTTCCTGTCAAAGTTTCCCAAATCTGGTTCTTCTATCAATGTCCACCGATAACAATCTAATACAATCTTATTTTCTTAGAAATAAATCCTGTTAATTTACTTCCGTGGTCACGTGGAACCTCTGCAAATTATAATGCCAATATATCCGGATGTTGGGAAGGCCAAGGTTTAGAACTGCAGTCTTAAGTGGGTTTATTCTTTCTTCAAACAACCATTTGACTGGGATGGTGTAAGGATTAGATACAGGGGGCTCCAACTAGTGATGGGCTCCTATGAGTACGGTCAGGTACACAGAACTGGTGGAAAAAGTTTGGTCAAGTACGCAGAACCGGGAGAAAAAAATTTGATTTTTTTTCCTTCTTTGTTTCCCTTCTGGGTTCTCGGTATGTTTTTCCTAACGCGGTAAATGAGGTTGAATGTGTATATTTTTAGAAGAGCTGTGCGTGTGTATGTGTGTGTACATACACAAATAGTTTATATAGCAGATAATGTATATTTTTGAGTGCCTAGGTGTAATATGTAGGTACACATATGGCATATACAGTGATACCTCGTCTTACAAACGCCTCGTCATACAAACTTTTCGAGATACAAACCTGGGGTTTAAGATTTTTTTGCCTCTTCTTACAAACTATTTTCACCTTACAAACCCACCGCCACTGCTGGGATGCCCCGCCTCCGGACTTCTGTTGCCAGTGAAGCACCCATTTTTGCACTGCTGGGATTACCTTGAGGCTCTCCTCCATGGGAAACCCCACCTCCAGACTTCCGTGTTTTTGTGGTGATGCAGGGGAATCCCAGCAGCACAAAAACAGGCGCTTTGCTGGCAATGGAAGTCCGGAGGTGGGGTTTCCCAGCGAGGGGAAATTGCAGCATCGCAAAAACACAGAGGTCCAGAGGTGGGGTTTTGAGGACTTCGGTGTTTTTGCAATGCTGCAATTTCACTGATGCTCCCTTCGCTGGGAATGCTGGAATTCCCCTGCAGCATCACAAAAGCACAGAAGTCTGGAGGTGGGGTTTCCCATGGAGGGGAGCCTTAGGGAAATCCCAGCAGCGCAAAAAAAGACGCTTCGGCTGGCAAAAGGGGTGAATTTTGGGCTTGCACGCATAGTTACAATTCATGCTTGATTGATGGACCTTTTTAATTAATGCACAATTCTTTTTATTTTATTTTAAAAGCTTTTATTGAACATTCATAAAAAGAAACAATGGTACATACAGAAAATAGAGAGATATCTTAGTCTCTCTTTCCTTGCTTATTTTACTTTATATACAATTTTACATCTTATGCGGTTTTTCATATTGATATATTTCTTGCTTTTCTAACCTAATTCTATGTTCATATGTACCGTATATACTCGAGTATAAGTAGAGATTTTCTGCACAAAAAATGTGCCGAAAAATCCAGCCTCGACTTATACTAAAGTCACTGACTTTCACTGACCTGAAAACGGCCCTGCAGCATTTTCCAAAGCTCCACAGTTCCGATGTGAAAGGCAGGAAGGAAAGAAACCTCATGGCTGGCAACACTAGGTTTTTTCTTCTTCTTCATGGCAATACCCCTGAGCTACCTGATTAGCAGCAGGCTGAACCAATCACAGATCCTCCTCTATACAGAAAGGAGGCACTGAGAGAGCTATCTGATTGGCAGCAGGCTGTAACAATCACAGCTCCTCCTCTACAGGAAGCACTGGGGGAAGGGGCGGGAGGGTTGAAGAGTCTTTCAGAAGGAAGGAACCATGGCTTCCTCTCCTAATCAAGCCAACAACAATATTTTACAAGTAAATAAAATGTACAAGTAAAATGTAAGTTACCCATTTAAATTTGATTAACAGGATTTGTTATTTTGTAAGAAATGGTTGCTTCAAGTGGGGATAATTCTGTGTAATTAAACTTTTTCTTCCAACTATACTTATACCCAAGAGGATTGCTGATGCTGACTTGTTTAAAACAATACAAAGGTTAGGATAATATTATTAATACAGTGGTACCTCAAAATACGAACCCCTCGTCTTACGAACAACCCGAGATACGAACCCGGGGTTCAGAAAAATGTTGCCTCTTCTTACGAACTTTTTTCGTGTTACGAACGGCAAACCCGAACTTCCGGGTTCGGCGTTCGGGAGGCTGCTGGGAAGCCCCGCAGCCCGGCTGTCACCTTTTAAAACAGCCAGGGGGCTTCCCAGTTGCCTCCCGGAGCCAAACCCGGAAGTTCGGGTTTGGCGTTCGGCTTGGAGAGGCTGCTGGGAAGCCACCCGGCTGTTTTAAAATGTGACAGCCGGGCTGCGGGGCTTCTCGGCGGCAGCGGCAGGTACGTAAGACGGAAAACGTTCAGGAGGCCGCTTTGGGTTTTTGGCTGGGAGGGAGTCAGGAAGGTCCTCTTGCTCCCCCCCTCAGCGAAAAACACAAAGACGGTCTGCCATCGCATGACAGGCAGGGCGGAGCAGCGTGGAGCAAAGGGAGTATGAAACCGCCAGCAGCTTCAGTTTCCCATTGCTCCGCGGGTGGCGGCAGACCGCCTTTGTATTTTTGGCTGGGGGGGAAAGCAGGAGGCGCAGGATCAGGCCGGCGGCGGGCACGGGAGAGGCAACAGGTCTGCATCCTGGGCGGGTGGGCGGGCCGTGGGCGAGGAGGCGCGACCGAGCGGGCCGGCTCAGGCTCTGGCTAGGACGGGGCGGGCAGCGGCTGGGCGCGGCAGCGAGGGTGCGTCTGACTCGGGGCTGGCGGTGCCTGACGCAGTGGGGAACAACAGCGTGGGAGGCAGGAGAGGACCAGGCAACCGGAGCAGCGTTGTCGCTGCTCCCGGCTTGGCTTGCCTGGCCGCCTTGGCTTCCCTGGCCGCCTGGCGCTGCGATCTTCCAATCTTCCCTTGGCGATCTTCTGATCTTCCCTGGCTTCCCTGGCCGCCTGGTGCTGCGATCAGAAGATCGCAGCGCCAGGCGGCCAGGGAAGCGGCCAGGGAAGCGGCCAGGGAAGCCAAGGGAACATCGGAAGATCGCAGCGCCAGGCGGCCAGGGAAGCCAAGGGAAGATCGCCAAGGAAAATGCCCAGCCCAGCCCCCCCTCCGGAGGCGTTTTCCTGGAAGGAATGCCATCCACCACCGAGCTTTTCGTAATCTGTTTAAATTTCCTTCACTCCCCCCCCCCAACATTCCCCGCCTTGCCTCGCTTGACTGGCCAGAGGACATGACATTCACCGTCTCCCGTGCCTCCTTTGGCTTTGCGATTGGACGCGCCTGCCGCCGCTCTGCCCAATCGCAAAACCAAAGAGGCACGGGAGGCGGTGAATGTCATGTCCTCTGGCCAGTCAAGCGAGGCAAGGCGGGGAATGTTGGGGGAGTGAAGGAAATTTAAACAGATTACGAAAAGCTCGGTGGTGGTGATTGCACTCCTTTTAGGAAAACGCCTCCACGGGGGCTGGGCTGGGCATTTTCCTGGAAGGAATGCCATCCACCACCGAGCTTTTCATAATCTGTTTAAATTTTCTTCACTCCCCCAACATTCCCCGCCTTGCCTCGCTTGACTGGCCAGAGGACATGACATTCACCGCCTCCCATGCCTCCTTTGGCTTTGCGATTGGATGCGCCTCCCGCCGCTCTGCCCAATCGCAAAGCCAAAGGAGGCATGGGAGGCGGTGAATGTCATGTCCTCTGGCCAGTCAAGCGAGGCAAGGCGGGGAATGTTGGGGGAGTGAAGGAAATTTAAACAGATTACGAAAAGCTCGGTGGTGGTGATTGCACTCCTTTTAGAAAAACGCCTCCAAGGGGGCTGGACTGGGCATTTTCCTGGAAGGAATGCCATCCACTACCGAGCTTTTCGTAATCTGTTTAAATTTCCTTCACTCCCCCAACATTCCCCGCCTTGCCTCGCTTGACTGGCCAGAGGACATGACATTCACCGCCTCCCGTGCCTCCTTTGGCTTTGCGATTGGACGCGCCTCCCGCCGCTCTGCCCAATCGGAAAGCCAAACGAGGCACGGGAGGCAGTGAATGTCATGTCCTCTGGCCAGTCAAGCGAGGCAAGGCGGGGAATGTTGGGGGAGTGAAGGAAATTTAAACAGATTACGAAAAGCTCGGTGGTGGATGGCATTCCTTCCAGGAAAACGCCCAGTCCAGCCCCCGTGATTGGCCAGAGGACATGACATTCACCGCCTCTTGTGCCTCCTTTGGCTTTGCGATTGGGCAGAGCGGCGGGAGGCGCGTCCATAGGGTTGGTCGGGTCGCCGCATCACCCTCCCTTCGCCAACCCTTTGGCGGTCACCGGTGGGCTTAGGGTGCCTCGGTACCGACTTCGCTGCCCCTTCCCTAGCCCAGCCCCGTGACATTCGCTTTCCTCCCGCCGGCAGCCGAGACTTATCGTGGGCTCCTTCGCAACCTCGGAGAGCTTCCAGGGCATGAAAGCTCACGAAAACCAGGAAGTTCTCCGTGGTTGCGAAGGAGCCCACGATCAGTCAACTGCGGGCGGGAGGAAAGCAAATGCCAAGGGGCTGGGCTCGGCTCCCCCCTCGGCTCTCCGCCTTACCAGCCCCGCCACGGAAGGCTCCATTCTGTTCCCTGAATAGAGACCGCCGGCTGCTCAATCGGGCCGGCAGGGAACAGAATGGAGCCTTCCGCGGCAGGGCTGGTAACGGGGGGAGCCGAGCCCAGCCCCGTGACATTCGCTTTCCTCCCGCCCGCAGCCGAGACTGATCGTGGGCTCCTTCGCAACCTCGGAGAGCTTCCAGGGCATGAAAGCTCACGAAAACCAGGAAGCTCTCCGAGGTTGCGAAAGAGCCCATGATCAGTCAACTGCAGGCGGGAGGAAAGCAAATGCCAAGGGGCTGGGCTCGGCTCCCCCCTCGGCTCCCCCCCTTACCAGCCCCACCGCGGAAGGCTCCATTCTGTTCCCTGCCGGCCCGATTGAGCGGCCGGCGGTCTCCATTCAGGGAACAGAATGGAGCCTTCCACGGCGGGGCTGGTAAGGGGGGGGAGCCGAGGGGGGAGCCGAGCCCAGCCCCGTGGCATTCGCTTTCCTCCCGCCCGCAGCCGACTGATCGTGGGCTCCTTCGCAACCTCGGAGAGCTTCCTGGTTTTCGTGAGCTTTCATGCCCTGGAAGCTCTCCGAGGTTGCGAAGGAGCCCACGATCAGTCGGCTGCGGGTGGGAGGAAGGCGAATCCCCCGTGGGCTCCGTTACATCTTCCGCTGCCAGCCAGGCCATGCTGGCGGCAGCGGAACAATCGCCTTCCTCCCGCCCGCAGCCGACTGACCGTGGGCTCCTTCCCGAGCTCCCTCCCTGAGCCTCCCGTTCTCTCTCTCCCCCCCCCCTCGCCCCTTCGCCTCCCTGTGTTCCTAGGAGAAGTGCTGGGGATTGAGGCAAGACAGACCTTCTGCTCCTCACCAGCACTTCTCCTAGGAACACAGGGGGGCGAAGGGGCGAGGGGGCGGAGAGAGAACGGGAAGCTCAGCATTCCGTCAGCCGCAGCGCTGGCTGTCAACTTTTCTTTTTAAAACTGGGCAGGAGCTGACTTGCCTCCCCAGTGCTAAAAAGAAAAGTTGACAGCCAGCGCTGCGACTGACGGAATGCTGAGCCTCCCGTTCTCCCCCCCCCACCTTGCCCCTTCCGGTTTCGGCGTTCGGGAGACCGCTGGGTTCCCAGCTGTCTCCGAACGCCAAACACCAAAGCCGAACTTCCGCGTTCGGCTTCAGGAGACAGCTGGGAAGCGGCGCGGCTCTTTTAAAAGATGACAGCCGGCCTGGGGGGCTTCCCAGCACCCCTGAACCCTGTGCTGGGAAGCCCCCCAGGCCGGCTGTCACCTTTTAAAACAGCCGCGCCGCTTCCCAGCAGTCGCGGAAAGCCGTTTTTTTGCGGGGGGTTTTTTGGTTGCACGGATTCATTGACTTTACATTGTTTCCTATGGGAAACAATGTTTCGTCTTACGAACCTTTCGTCTTACGAACCTCCCCCCGGTACCAATTAAGTTCGTATCTTAAGGTACCACTGTAGTATGAATTTTGTCATTAATCATTTGTTCTACATAATTAATATGAATAGATTTACCTTTTTTAAGAGTATGGTTTCTCCTTATGCAAGATAAATATCATGTAGAAGAAAGATTTTACTATTAAAAAAATAAATTTTTAATTGGTTTTTGAATTTTATTTATTTTGTTTTTCTTCTGAGCTCTAGCATTTTGGGAGTTGCTTGGTCTTTCATTTCCCAATGAAAACTGTAGTTAAGCCTGTCCTTGTGTTGTGCAAGTAAGGAGTTTTCATCATATCTTCTGACAGTTAGTTGGTGTCCATGGATTTATATTGCCATATAAATTGGCAATACTGTACCTTAATAAGCTGTGGGCAAGGCTGTACTTCCTATTAATTGTCCTATTTTTCCTAATCATTGTGTAATACCATCAATGGGCAGTAAAGCGTATAGATTCAACTCAAATCAACTTATTTATTTTTTAAAAATTTTATTTTATATGACTTACAAACATTTAGACATCAAACAATACAACATTAAACATTTACACTTGATATATTTACAAAATTTATTTTTTTTAACAATTCTATTTACTATACCTTTTTCTTAATTTCCACCCAGTTGTAAATTTTTCCCCACACTTTGTAATAGTCCTTATTTTGTTGGTTTTGAATTTCGTATGTTAATTTGCTAAATTTGGGGCAGTGTAATATTTTTTTAATTACCGTTTCTTTGTTTGGAATCTTATCTTGTTTCCAGACGTGCATATGCTAATCTTGCAGCAGTAAGTAAGTGATTTATTAAGTAGTAGTTTTCTTTGCTATGTTTGCCTCTAATTATGCCTAATAAATACATTTCCGGTTTTATTTCAATTTTATAGCCCAATATTTCTTCCATCCATGCCCTAATTTGAATCCAAAATTTTTTTGCTTCGTTACATTGCCACCATATGTGGTAGTATGTTCCCACTTCTTTTTTACACTTCCAACATTTGTTACTAATGTTTACATTCATTTTGGCTAGGCGCGCTGGCGCATAATGCCATCAGAAGAACATTTTATAAAGATTTTCTTTATATGATGTTGACAAAGTCATCTTATAGTTAACTGACCATAGTTTTCCCCAGTCTTCTACCTGAATTGCATATCCCAAATCAACTTATTATTACAGTCAATTTACACAGTACAGTAGTCCCTCGCTATACCGCGCTTCACCTACTGCGGCTTCACTTCATTGCGGGTTTTCAAGGAATATTAATGAGAAAAATCATTCACGGATCTTCACTGGTTCGCGGGTTTCTGAGGAAGTCGATCGGCAGATTTAAACAGCCCGCCGAACTCAATCGGCAGGGTTTTTTTTAAAAAAAAATCTAAAATTGTAAATACTGTATTTAAATACTGTATCTAAAATAAATACTGTGTGGGAAGGGTTTATAAACACTTAAAACAATGAAAACTTGCCAAACAATTACAATATAAATACTTAAATAAGTACTATCAGTCGATAAATTCCCCATCGTGGATTTCACCTATCGCGGTCGGGTCTGGAACGTAACACCAGCGATAGGTGAGGGGCTACTGTACAGCTTTAATGCATATTTTTGAATTTGAGTCTGCAATACCCAATTCAGCCACTAGGGGAAATAGATTCACTACATTGCTCCGTTTCCCAATGAACCTGCAATACCTCAGTGAGCCACCGGAGGACAGTATGTTCAATACATTGTATTTTATTCCGGATTGTGGGATCACAGCCCACCAAACAGTAATTTCTCCATCTATCAAAAGCATCTCAGAAGTCATCAGTGACTTCGTATAATTGGTGGCAGCCAAATACTGAGACCCCTTTATAAATTCACAAACCATTCATCCATAATTTCATCTGGGAAAATATAGACATTTTAGACCAATGCAGATCTGCTACCAGGTGTAAGAGTTACTGTCCATTGTGCAGTGGCTCCCTGGGATGTCTGGGTGTCATACATAGTGCTATAAATTATTTCAGGTTATTTGAGGGACTGTCTGTCTTCCATGGTTTCTGTTCTCAACAGAAATGGTGTTGTGTAGGAGAGGAAGGGATGGGGCAGAGTAAAATATAGAATCTGTACTTTGCCACAAGAGATCCATGTCCAAACCCCCTTGAATTCCACTGACCTTTATCTTCTGCCAATTTAGTGCTTCTTGCTAGTTGAGAAGATTATTGTACATAAGACTTCAATTAATTGTTTATGCTGCAATCTACACAAATGATCCCGATTCTTTGCACCTGGTGTTGCAATCAAATTTATTTTAAGCAATGACATCAGATGTATCCAGTGAAGGGCTACCAAAATTTTTACTATCGCACTGTGGGTGTGGCTTATGCATTTTCTTTCCACATCTTTCAGTACAAATTGGGTGCTTTGGGGTGTGTTCTCTCGGGCTCTCTGGTAGACTCCTCCAAAAAATTCACAGGTACAAATTTCAGACACACACACACACGTTTGAAAATTCAAAACAATGTTCTTTATAATGAAAAGTCACTTAACCTAAGCCCTCTTTTGGTATAGCAAAGAGCACTTGTCTCCAAACCAACTGGTAATTTGTACAAGTCCCTTATCAGTTCTGTGATACTTAGGTTGCAGCTGTGAGGCAATTCAGTCCTTCTTTCACAAAGTGAAATACACTTTGCTCTGGTTTAGTTTCAAAGCGGGGAAAAATCAGCACACAAAAGGTCCAAGTCAGTAAAGCAGGCACGAAACACAACGATCAGATAATCCTCCACAATGGCCAAACCCACAGGCTGGTATTTATAGCAGCCTCACTAATTACCAGAGCCCCACCCAACCACAGGTGGCCTCATTTTCTTTGATAATAATCTCTCAGTTGTTGTTGCCTATGCATCGCTCTCCGTATGTTTGGCTGTATCATTAACTCTTGTTCCGAATGCAAGGAGGAGCTAGATAATTGATCACCTTCTGAGCTGTCTGCCACACTCTCCTCCTCCCTGTCACTCATGTCTTCTTGGTCAAAGGAGTCTTCATCAGCAGATTCCACCGGGGGCAAAACAGGCCTGCAGCATTTGGATGTCTCCCCCACATCCGCAGTCCTTGGGGCAGGAGCTGGGCAGAACTAACCACAACAGGGTGGAGTTCCATTTTTGCTACCCACTGCGTCCCCCCACCCCCAGTCCGGGCAATAGCCCATCCCTGGATGCATCCCAGGAAGTCGGTCTTCTCTGTCATAATGTCTGTTACAGGAACCATCACCTTATGAAAGCAGGTTGCAACGCCTTGGTCTCTTCAGCCTTGAAAGACGGCGTTTAAGGGGTAACTTGATCAAAGTGTATAATATCATGCATGGGATAGAAAAGGTGGATAGAGAAAAATTATTTTCTCTATCACACAATACTAGGACGAGGGGGCACTCCCTAAAGCTCATAGGTAAGAAAGCGAGGAAAAATCAAGGGAAATATTTCTTCACCCAGAGGGTCACTGGTTTATGGAATTCACTTCCAGAAGAGGTCATGACAGCCTGGATGGCTTCAAGGCAGGATTAGACAGATTCATGGATGCCAAGTGTATCGGTGGTTATGGAAATGGATGTCCAAGTGCCGCCTCTATGGTGGTTGAGGCAGGCAGGATTCCCTTGGGTACCATTTGTTGAGGGTCAAGGGAAAGGGAGGGTTTTGCCTTCTCTTTCTGCTCAAGATCCCCATGGACAATTGGTGGCCCCCTGTGTGACACAGAATGCTGGACTCGATGGGCTTTGGCCCGATTCAGCATGGCTCTTCTTATGTTCTATGTTCTTATCACACCACCCAAGTTCTGAATGGCCGAGCTTGACTGGCCTTTCTTAAGGTGGTGGAAACCTGGTTCTTCCCCATCCCCAGGAATAAGATTTTGTGGTGAGCCCATCTGGTTGTTTTGATTTGAGTGTTGCTCAGTGATGATGAATTGGGCTGTTTTTTATTCTATGCCCAGAATCTTGTGACAATATACATTCATATAGTCCAGTATTGGGTCCCTACCAGTACGGAAAAGGATGGGGCAGTGGTAGCAAACGGTGAGCTGTGCATGCAGTTTCGCTTATCCTGCATGTGCGCCCGTACAGCCCAGCCTGTTTATGCTTCTTTGCATGCGCAGGAAGCAAAATCTTCCAAGAGGATGTACACATATACACATGAGATTTCTGTGATTTTTTTGCTTCTGCACATGCATGAAAGCAAAAATATCTCCAAAATCTCACACGTCCCCTCGTGATATTTTGCCTCCTGCTCATGTGCAGAAGCAAGAACACACTGGGGCACATGCGCACGCATGCAGGAGCACCGAAGCTGCCTGCACATTGTACTGGTAGCAGCAGTAAGAGCAATCTGCCTCTGATATCGTCATATACAGTGATACCTCGTTGTATGAACCCCTCATCATACGAACTTTTTGAGATACGAACCCGGGGTTTAAGATTTTTTTGCTTCTTCTTCCGAACTTGTTCTGTCGGGCTCTCTGGTAGACTTCTCCCAAAAATTCACAGGTACAAATTTCAGACACAGACATGTTTGAAAATTCAAAACAATGTTCTTTATAATGAAAATTCAATGAAACCAAGCCCTCTTTTGGTATAGCAAAGAGCACTTGTCTCCAAACCAACTGGTAATTTGTACAAGTCCCTTATCAGTTCTGTGATACTTAGCTTGCAGCTGTGAGGCAATTCACAGTCCTTCTTCTTTCATAAAGTGAAACACACTTTGCTCTGGTTTAGTTTCAAAGCGGAGAAAAATCAGCACACAAAGTTCGAAGTCAGCAAAGCAGGCACGAAACACCAGGATCAGATAATCTTCCAGAATGGCCAAACCCACAGGCTGGTATTTATAGCAGCCTCACTAATTACCAGAGCCCCACCCAACCACAGGTGGCCTCAGTCCTTGGGGCAGGAGCTGGGCCAGAGCTAATCACAGCAGAACTATTTTCACCTTACGAACCCGCCGCTGCCACTGGGATGCCCCACCTCCTGACTTCCATTGCCAGCTGAAGTTCCTGTTTTCGTGCTGGTGGGATTCCCTCTATGGGAAACCCCACCTCTGGATTTTGCGATGCTGCAGGCGAATCCCAGCAGGGGAATCCCACCAGCGTGAAAACGGGCACTTTGGCTGGCAACGGAAGTCCGGAGGTAGGGTTTCCCAACAAGGGAAGCTTCAGTGATGCTGCGATCCCAAAAACGTGGAAGTCCAGAGGTGGGGTTTCCCATGGAGGGGAGCCTCAGGGGAATCCCACCAATGTGAAAAAGGGCGCTTCGGCTGGCAAAAGGGGTGAATTTTGGGCTTGCACGCATTAATCACTTTTCCTTTTTAAAAAAAATTATAAACTTTATTAATTTTCAATAAAAAATAGAATAGAATAGAATAGAATTTTTATTGGCCAAGTGTGATTGGACACACAAGGAATTTGTCTTGGTGCATATGCTCTCAGCGTACATAAAATAAAATACAGTGATCCCTCGATTATCGCGAGGGTTCCGTTCCAAGACCCCTCGCGATAATCGATTTCTTGCGATGTAGCGGTGCGGAAGTAAAAACACCATCTGCGCATGCGCGTCCTGTTTTCCATGGCCGCGCATGTGCAGATGGTGGGGAGACGGCAGTTCGGAGGCTGGCAATGGTTGTTTTTCATGCCGGCCACCCCCCCCCCCAGCGCCTCCGGACTCCTCGCCGCTACCCCCCACCCGATTCTCCCCTCCCATCCCTCCCTCCTTAGAACGTGGATTTTTCACCCTCTCAAGTTGCTAGTTCTGAGTAAGAACACTTCCCCCACTTCTGATTTTCAATTCCATTTAGAACCTGGATGTTTTGCCATCTCAAGTTGCTAGTTCTGAGTGAGAACACTGTCGGGATGGAGAGACCCCCTTACCTTAGACAAGGCGCTCAGCCCGTGAGGAGTGAGCCGGGAGCTTCCAGAGGAGATGGGTATTGAAGTACAGACAAAGCATGTTCAAATGAATAATTAGTTTTTATTAGAAAAGTATAAAAACAATAAAAGTCTGAAGAGACATAAAAAGCACATCCTCTGGCTAAGGATGTACGGAGGAAAAGATGTCTCCTAATTAAGGACCGCCCTTCTTCTTCAAGAAGAGACAGGATGTGAGCAAACAGGTTACATCACACAGGAGGAGCTATCTTACTAGACAGAATTAACTCTCTAACTACTGGATGTTTCTCAATGTCGTTGGGGGCTGGCAATTTCCAGCGCGACACCCCTTCTTTGTCAGTCATCAGAGACAAGAGGGACATCAGGACATCAAGACATCAATTCACTTAAGGCACAATTTGTTGGTGAGGTATTCATGTTGATCAGCTGGCAATGGCTTATTCAGCAAGTCAGCGATCTGCTCAGTAGTAGCCACATACTGAAATTTCACGAAACCATCTTTCACCTTCTCTCGGATATTTTGATACCGAATGTGAATGTGCCGTGAACGAGCTCCAACAAATTCAGCTTCAGCAATGAATGCAACTGAAATATTATCCTCCATAATAACAATTGGTGTCATAGGACCTTTCCAAATACTATCAATGAGAGGAAAAAGAGACATTAATGCATTACAGCAATCAGAAACACATGCATATTCAGATTCAGTTGAAGAGCAAGAAATAAACTTCTGCTGCCTAACTTTCCAAAAGAAAGGACAACCATTTAAAAACATGATATAACCAGAAGTACTTTTTCGTGTTTCTGTGTCACTTGCCCAGTCAGCATCAGCATAACAAATCACTTCAGGATACCCAACATGATCTGGCTCAAGGTACAGCTTCTTGCCTTTCGTGAGCTTCATGTATTTGAGCAGCTTCTTTATGCAAGACCAATGAAACGTGGTAGCCTTTCCAACGTATCTGGACAGTAGATTCACACTCAGTGAAATGTCAGGTCTCGTCCAGCTGCTGATGTACAATAGCGATCCAATCACTGACCGGTACAATGTTTTGTTCTCAAAATCAGGATACTCTTCTCGGGTTAACCTGTAAAAGTCAGTTTGCATAGGAGAACGACAAGTATGCGCATCAGACATGTTACAATTTTGCAAAAGCTGGTCAACCTTACTTTCTTGTGAAAGAGAGAACCCCTTCTCAGTTTTCTCAAACTGAACACCTAGATAATCATTGATATGCCCTAGGCTTTTCAAGGTGAAATGTTTCTCAAGGCCCTTAGCAAAAGTTTGACTAGTGCTTTCATTGAGACCCACATAAACAATATCATCAACATAAACAAGAACAATTTCATAAGTCTTACCTTGCCCTTTTGTGAACACGCATCCATCAGATTCGGACTTAATAAAGCCCATTGAATTTAGCTTTTGGGATAATAATTTGTACCAGCAGAGGGCGCTCTGCTTGAGGCCGTATAAAGACTTGCTCAGAGACCAAACCTCTCCTTCTCGGTTCTGGAATCCAGGAGCACCCTTGACGTAGATCTCTTCATTCAGATCAGCGTTCAAATAGGCAGTCTCTACATCGAACTGAAAAACCTCTAAACCCAAAGCAATGGCAGTGATTAGGGCAATCTTGACACTTTCATTTCTGACTGTGGGTGAGTATGTGTCTGTGTAGTCTTCCGGATAAACTTGAGAGAATCCTTGAGCTACGAGTCTAGCTTTATACAGCTTTTCCTCATTAGGCTTTTGTTTGACTTTATACACCCAGCGTGTGCCAATGACTTTCTTCTTGCTAGGAGGCTCCACCTTCTGGAACACATTAAGTTTCTTTAAACAGTCCAGTTCGTGTTCCATAGCCTCATGCCATTTTTCTTGTTCAGAGTCAGGCAAAAGTTTGATCTGGTGAAAATGATCAGGTGGAAGTGTAAGATTGTTACACATGAAAAGATAAGGAGAGTCAGATACTTGCTGTGCAAATCTCTTTGGAGGAGTTCCTTTGGTAGTTCTCTTGGAACGTCTGGGAACGCTGGTCCATCCTTCATCATCATCTCCGCCTTCAAGTTCATCACCAGAGGTTTCCTCGGCAACTGTCGAAGGCTGTTCATCATCTGGAACATCAGGAATATCTGGCACAGATCCCTGGGCATCAGGAGTCTGGACACTTTCCTTAGGAAAATAAACTGAAGTATCATTACTATGTATACTGGACCAATTTGTGTCTTCCTCAAATTTGGCTGAATTAGAAATGTAAACTCTGTGATGAGAGTCAGCAAATTTGTGGTACTTGGAGACTTCATCAAAGCCGATGAATCTCATTCTTTCTGACACAGGACCTCCTTTTCT
This sequence comes from Erythrolamprus reginae, assembly GCF_031021105.1. Classification (NCBI taxonomy): domain Eukaryota; kingdom Metazoa; phylum Chordata; class Lepidosauria; order Squamata; family Dipsadidae; genus Erythrolamprus; species Erythrolamprus reginae. Next base: position 26,740,271 of record NC_091960.1, on the reverse strand, counting down.
TCTCTGTTCAACTGGAATGTTAACAGTGGCATAACAACCAAAAATGTAAATATTTTGAATGTCAGGTTTCTTGCCATGGAGCAAGTAATAAGGAGCGTCTTGAATGACGCTACTCCATGTTCTGTTAACAATGTAATTAGCATACCTTAATGCTTCGCCCCAGTATGAAAAGTCCACGTTTGCATCCTCAATGAGACAACGAAACATTGTCTGCAGAATCCCGTTCCTGCGTTCGCACACACCATTCTGCTGTGGCGTCCTGGGTGATGAGGTCTGCTGGCGGATTCCATTCCTGGCCATCCATCCTTGGAACTGTTGCGACATAAATTCGCCTCCACAATCACTTTGAATCCGCTTGATCCAGACGTCGTGTTGGGTGAGTATCTCTGCAGCAAAGCCTTTAAAAGCCTCAAACGCCTCTGATTTTTGTTTTAAAAGAAAAACATAGCCAAATCGTGAGTAACTGTCAACCACAGTTAAGAAATACTTACGTTTACCAACAGTAGGCCGAAATGGACCGACAACGTCGGTATGGACCAATTCAAAGATGCGTGTACACAGCCGGACAGCAATTTTGGGGACTGGGGAGTGCCGGGACTTCGCGGAGTTACAAATTTTACAATCTAGGTAAACCTTGCAAGCCCCATCAATTGTGAAACCATCAACATATTGAGACATCTTTGCTAAGACGGGGTAAGAAGCATGCCCCAAGCGACGATGCCATCTGTGAATGCACCTGGAATGAAAATATTTATTTGTTAACATATGTTTAACATTTTTAACAGCATTAGGAACCTCAGGGGTTTCATTGGTTTTAGGAACCTTTGAACTAGCGGTGGCACCAGGGTTTCTCTCTGGACCTGTGCATACGCCCTTTGGAACGCTTATACTTACACTACCTTTGCTGGCAGGTTTGGGTTGCAAATAAAAGACACCTTTGATGGGGATGGCAGTAGCAAGAAGTTTGCCATCCTTGATAATGTTGGTGTCAACAAGTTCATAGTTTATTACAACCTTCAATTCTTCTCTCAGGCAATATCCACTAAGGATGTTGTTCTTGGCAGTTGGAACGTAGAAAACATTTGAGATAAGGGAGTCCAGTTCTTTGACGAAGACTTTTCCTTTTCCTTCCACCTTGGAACGTAGATCACCAACTCCAAACACTTCCTTGACATCTGTCGGGTGTAGCTCACTGAAGGATTCCTTCCGGTACGCGATGTGTGCCGCTGCTCCACTGTCTAGGGTCCATAACTCACGAATGTCGTAGAGTGGACTCTTGTCAGGAACAATGCTGAGGTGGATGGTACCAACGTAAGTAGGTTTCTCATCTTTGGAGTCTTTGGGAGTTGACTTTGCAGCTCCAGAACTCTTTCCTCTGGATCCTTTCTTGTGTGCGCCTTTAGGCTGGGTTGGATAAGGTGGATGATCAGTCTCGCCAGACTTCACACTTTGCACATCAGGAGATTTGCGAGTGTCATCCTTCTTAAAAGGTTTCTGGCGTGAGTACTTTGGAGTACTTGTTTTCTGCTGACCGCCCTTGGCCAAGTTAGATTTAAATGCTGCTGACATAGGTCTAAGGCCAGTGTTCAGCAACTCTGCTTCTTCAGTTAGCATGTTACAGAGTCTCTGAGTAGATTTCTGGGCCATTGGGAGTATACTGAACTTGTAAATAACTTCCTTCCATTCAGGAGTACATGGGTTGAACAAAACATCAGAGTCTATAGACATGAGTATAAAGATCAGTCCTATCCTGCAAAGCCATACTTTAAAATCCAGTTGATTTGGTAACAGCACAAACTCAGCTTTCAGAGTAGAAGAGGTGATGGCATGCCTTGTTGATGCAGTCAGCTGGACCGCTTGGAGTTGCTGGGGTTGAGCCCCAACTCCTCCTGGCAAACCTTGTGGCTGTCTCACCTGGGGAAGTTTCGCTTGTATCTGTGGGATAAAGACTGGAGGTCTCTGCGATGAAACAGAAGAATCTGGAACATGAGGGACCGATTGCCTTTGCATCTTAGCTGTGAGGGAAAGTCTAAATTCATTAGGCTTCACATCAAATGCATTTGCTTCAGGAATTAACTGTGCCATTGGCGCATTCCATCCACTAGTGGCCGCTGCTGCGTAACTTGTAGCAGTGGGGGAAAGCCTCCCCCTTTCTCGGCTTGCAGTTTTAAATTGATTGATTCCAAAGCGTGAATCTCCTTCTCATCCTTCTCAATGAGCTGCTCAATTGTCTGCAAGTTTAGGGACGTTCCCTTTATGTTAGCAGAAGCGAGAGAGCTGAAATCATCTAGGTGCCTTGTCTTGGCTTGTGCCTTAACATGCGTGCCAGATGATTGTGAGGGGAAGAGATGGTATGCAAATTGCAGGGGGGTCAATTTAAACTATGAAAACTATGAAAACTATGAAAACTATGAAAACTATGAAAACTATGAAAACTATGAAAACTATGAAAACTATGAAAACTATGAAAACTATGAAAACTATGAAAACTATGAAAACTATGAAAACTATGAAAACTATGAAAACTGAAAACTATGAAAACTATGAAAACTATGAAAACTATGAAAACTATGAAAACTATGAAAACTATGAAAACTATGAAAACAACTATGAAAACTATGAAAACTATGAAAACTATGAAAACTATGAAAACTATGAAAACTATGAAAACTATGAAAACTATGAAAACTATGAAAACTATTTACAGGGCTAGCCTGTGTCACCAGAACCAGCAGGTGAAGATGTGGAGGTGACGTTGATCAATGTTGCTCCTCACCCCGGAAGCCTCCAATTCCCGCAGCTCCCAGCTCGACAATACAATGGTCGCTGTCATCGGACCCTGGGCAAAAAAAGCACAGATTGAATCTTTTAATAATGGAGAAAGAAACAAAAGAATAAACAAGCAAGCACATTCCCATTAAAGGCTCCAAATTAGTGCAAATACTTACCGACCATTGCATTGTCGGATGTTGCAGGAGGAGGAATGCCAGAGGTAAGGCTGTTGGAAGGAAGGGAAGAGGGAAGGCTGTCGGAAGGAAGGGAAGAGGGAAGGCTGTCGGAAGGAAGGGAAGAGGGAAGGCTGTCGGAAGGAAGGGAAGAGGGAAGGCTGTCGGAAGGAAGGGAAGAGGAAAGACTAGCGCAGGGAAGACGGACACAGGGAAGACGGACGGAAGGAAGGGAAGCGGGACTGGCATCCTCCTCCTGAACCAGGGAGATGCGGGATTGGGAGGGATCCGGGACGTAGGGGGCAACATATATCACCCGGACCTCCACATCTTCAACTGGTGGCTCTGGTGACACCCGCTGCCATCGCCTTCTGTGGGTTGAAGAAGACAAAAAGAACAAAATCCCAGTGAGTGTTCCATTGCTTTGTCAAAAGGACAACAAAGTCCATTCTTATAGATTGGGGGTTGGGCTAGAAGACCTTCAAGGTCCCTTCCAACCCCAAGGGAGACTATCCTTCCTCCCATTAGCCCAACCAGGATTTGAGGGGTGGGCTTTCCAGGGCCCCAGGCCTCCCTCAGTTGTGGGGACGCCACTACCCCGATCAGGAGCCACTTACTTGCAAATGTGCAAAAGTTTCCAGAGAAGGAAGACCAAATATACAACGATCAGCAGGATTGTTACGATAAAGAATCGTTCGTTTTCCATGTCTGAAAGAGAAATGGGGAGGGGGAGAAGAGTAAATTTCTGTTCTCCGTGGTTGGTGCTTCCCCACCAAGATTAAATATTTTTTTTTTGTTTTGTTTATTAGATTTGTATGCCGCCCCTCTCCGTAGACTCGGGACGTCTAACAACAACAATATAACAACATATAACAAATCTAACATTTAAAAGAACTAAAGACCCTTATTAAAAGCCCAACATACACACAAATATACCATGCATAAATTGTATAGGCCTGGGGGGAAGGAATAATTCAATTCCCCCATGCCTGACGACAGAGGTGGGTTTTAAGGAACTTACAAAAGGCAAGGAAGGTGGGGGCAGTTCTGATCTCTGGAGGGAGCTGGTTCCAGAGGGTCGGGGCTGCCACAGAGAAGGCTCTTCCCCTGGGTCCCGCCAGACGACATTGTTTAGTCGACGGGACCTGGAGAAGCCAACTCTGTGGGACCTAACTGGTCGCTGGGATTCGTGCGGCAGAAGGCGGTTACCTCAAGGGGGGGATGGGACTTTTTGCCTACGCCAGTTGGATGAAGCTCTTTCCTCCGCAGCAGCAGGAGACTTACAGAATGATAGAGAGGGAAGGGACCTCAGTGGCCATCTAGTCTGACCCCCAGCTCAAGCAGGAGAATGGAGGGGACTGCAAAGACCATCTAGTCTGACCCCCAGCTCAAGCAGGAGAATGAAATAGAATGATAGAGATGGAGGGGACTTCAGAGGCCATCTAGTCTGACCCCCAGCTCAAGCAGGAGAATGAAATAGAATGATAGAGATGGAGGGGACCTCAGAGGCCATCTAGTCTGATCCCCAGCTCAAGCAGGAAAATGAAACAGAATGATAGAGATGGAGGGGACCTCAGAGACCATCTAGTCCAACCCTCTTCGTAAGCAGGAGAATTGGTCTTCCGGTCAGATTCTTGGGCTGCTAAATTGGCTGGTGGAACTCCTTGCCTCACAACACGCTAATCCTTTAAAAGCTAATTTGGGAACCCAATCAGAGCAGTCCCCTCAAAGGAGGGGTGGGAGAGAGTGCTAGATAGCATTTTCTTAGCAAAGGACAGATGTGAAGTTACTCGTTACTGTCTGGGACCCCTTTATGACCTGCTCCTCATGGTAATCTTTGGAATTTTTACTATGCGTGGAGCATTTATGACAAAAGACATGGGAGTAGGGGGCCACCCTCCACCCATACACATTTAACAAGAGTTGGAAGGGACCTTGGTGGTCATCCAGTCCCACCCTGACCTTCCACCCATACACATTTGACAAATTCTGACCTGCTAAATTGGCCGGGGGTACACACTGCTACATGGTCCTCTCTCAAACTCCCTTTGCATTTCTCTCTGTCTCTCTGTCTCTCTCTCTGTCTCTCTTTCTCTCTACCCAGGGTCCCTTCCAACACTTGTTAATTTGTTTGGGCATCTGTAGATGTCACTGACTTGAGAAGGGGGTTGGACTAGATGACCTCTGTGATCCCTTCCATCTCTCTGATTCTGTAGAAATCTGCTTGAGAAGGGGGTTGGACTAGATGATCTCTATGATTCTAGATGACCTCCTTAAGGTCCCATCCAATTCTGTAAGGGTAACAACCGTTCTGATTGGATGGTGGCGAAGTGTCCCATGTGGCCCAAAGGCTGTGGCTGAATGTGGATTTTTGTGGCCAAAGGGCTGGGGCCAAGAGCTAGGGGCCTTTGGGCGAGGGAGAGAAGGCAGCGGCCGATCAGCTGCTGCGGAGGAAAGAGCTTTGTCCAAATGGCGTAGGCAAAATGTCCTAAACCCCCTCAAGGTGGAACTCCTATGGAAAGAAGAAGAAAAAATTGCCAGGACTAAAAATCAAGTCCTGCTTACCATAGTTCCCTCTAAGCTGAGCAGTGAGCAATCGCTCACTTAAAAATCATCAACCCTACCAATTCCTAACATCTAAACTAAACAAAAATAAAATTATGTTTAAATGGCTGATACCAGAAGGGATACTCATAACTCTACTGGACAAAAAATACAAAATAACGACACCGGAAAATGCAAAGGAATTTTATGAAGAATTATTAAAACCCCTTGGAGAAAGATTTTCAAAAGAAATAGAAGATAAAGATACAACAAACACCGAAGAATCAAGTTTAGAAGACATCATCCAAGAAAAAGAGCCAGAAACAACACAAACTGAGGAAAATGACCCACAGAAACTACAAAACAAACATGACAGACAAGGACCGATCACAAGGGCAAAAACCAAAGCCAAAAAATAAAAATGGCAGAAAATTAGATATTACAACACAAAAAGACAACATTACCATATTCTCAACGAATATCAATGGATTGAATTCAGTCAGAAAAAGAGAAAAAAATTTCCACAAACTCCTAAGCCATAATTTCCACATTACATCACCTACAAAAAGATAATGACAAAATTGAACGGGTCCAAAGACGGGCTACAAGAATGGTGGAAGGTCTTAAGTATAAAACGTATCAGGAAAGACTTAATGAACTCAATCTGTATAGTCTGGAAGACAGAAGGAAAAGGGGGGACATGATCGAAACATTTAAATATGTTAAAGGGTTAAATAGGGTTCAGGAGGGAAGTGTTTTTAACAGGAAAGTGAACAAAAGAACAGGGGGACACAATCTGAAGTTAGTTGGGGGAAAGATCAAAGGCAACATGAGAAAATATTATTTTACTGAAAGAGTAGTAGATCCTTGGAACAAACTTCCAGCAGACGTGGTTGGTAAATCCGCAGTAACCGAATTTAAACATGCCTGGGATAAACATATATCCATTGTAAGATAAAATACAGGAAATAGTAAAAGGGCAGACTAGATGGACCATGGGGTCTTTTTCTGCCGTCAGTCTTCTATGTTTCTATGTTTCTACATGTCTACAAGAAACACATATCGTAAAAAAAGACATCATGACCTTATTACTCCCAGGTCTTGGCGAACTTTTTACCTCATCAGCATTAGTTGAAAGGAGAGGAATAGCAATATATGTCAAAAGTCAATATAAACCAAAACTTATATATGAAGAACCTGATGGCCAAATTTTAATGGTACAAATAACGATAAAAAACGAACAATTAACAATAATAGGAATATATGCACCCACTATTAATCAACCAGCATTTTACACACAACTACATAAAAAAATTCTAGAACTAAATTTAACAAATTTTATTATAATAGGTGATTTCAACGCAATACACAACAAAAGCAAAGACCATAAGAGTAGCAAACACCACTGTTCTCGAAAAATCCTCCCATCTACATTTGATCACCTAACATACGAATTTGCCCTTCAAGATATATGGAGAACACACCACCCGGAAAATACACAATACTGTACACTTTTTTCTCATACCCACACAAATCCTGGTACCGCATAGATATGGCTTGGTCCTATTCTTATATCATAAACCAAACAAGAGAAATAAAAATCTTACCTGCCACATGGGCCGACCATAACCCCATACTCTGAACTCTCAATAACCAAGACTCTATAACATACAAAAGATGGACTATGAACTATTCCACCATAAATGAAGAACAGTTTAAAACCAAAATAGAAAACGAATTACCACCTTTTATAACGACCAACTGCGAAGGAGATACAACTTTACAGGTAGTTTGGGATGCAATGAAAGCCTATATACGTGGAATATATATATCCTACTCAGCCTACACTAACAAACAAAAAAAAGAGAAACTTAACAGTCTTAACATAAAACTACAGGAAGCAGAAACAACATTACAGCAATATCCAGATGACCCAGCAATACTAATTAAAATCAAAACCATAAAACATGAAATAAATCTAGAAACTCAACAACAACTCACTGCCAAATATAAAACCCTAAAACAACTAAATTTTGAATTTGCTAACAAACCCGGTCGATGGTTGGCCTTTAAACTGGCGCAACAAAAAGCTGACAAAATTATAGAATCTCTTTATGACAATTCGGGCTTACTGAAAACAAACACAGAGGAAAAGAAAAACATAATACAGCAATATTATCAAGACCTATACAATTCAGACAAACCAGATAATTCTGCAATTAAAAAATACTTAGCTCTAAACGAAACATTTCAGATAACAGAGGAACAAAGAAAAAAGCTAAATAGAAATATCACTTTTACAGAAATTAAATTGGCTATTGCAAAACAACACAATAATAAAACACCAGGACCTGACGGTATTCCTTCAGAATTCTATAAGCACCACCAGGACATACTAGAACCAATAATGCTAAATTTATATAATCAGGCACTACAACAAGGCAAACTTCCGAAAACATGGTCCGAAGCCTACATTACCATTATACCAAAGGAAAACAAAGACAAAAAATACTTAGAAAACTACCGGCCAATTTCATTACTAAACACAGACTACAAAATCTTTTCATCTATAATTGCAGAACGCTTCAAAAATATATTAAATAATATCATACATCCGGACCAAAACGGATTTTTACCAAAAAGAAATATAAGCAATAATACCCGAACTATACTTAACACCATAGAATACTATAACGAAAATCGTGATAAACCAGTGGCACTCATGTTTATTGACTTGAAAAAAGCCTTCGACTCCCTTTATTGGGAATATTTTATAATACAAATCGAACACATGAAATTTGGAGATAACTTTACTAATTTAATAAAATCTATTTATTCCCAACAAACAGCAAAAATACTTTTCAACAAAGCCATCACAGAAGAAATAACAATAACGAGAGGAGTACGCCAGGGATGCCCTTTAGCACCTTTAATTTTTATATTAGCTATCGAAACATTTTAAAAAAATATAAGAAACAATGAAAAAATAAATGGACTTAAAATAAAAAAGAAACATTTCAAAATTCAAGCGTTCGCAGATGATATAGTACTTACAATTCAAGACCCCCTTAAATCAGCCCTCATTCTAATGAGGGAAATCCATAGATTTGGGGAAATAACCGGTCTTAAAATTAACCTTGATAAAACTCAAATTATAACAAAAAACATGACAGTAGAACAAAACTCTATACTGGAACAAACCCTTAATATAAAAATAGTGAAAAAAACCAAGGGATGTTAGGAGGGAGGGAGAGAAGGGAGGGAGGGAGGGAGAGAAGGAGGGAGGGATGGAAGGAGGGATGGATGGATGGATGGATGGAGGGAGGGATGTTAGGAGGGAGGGAGAGAAGGGAAGGAGGGAGGGAGGGAGTGATGGAAGGAGGGATGGATGGATGGAGGGAGGGAGGGATGATAGGAGGGAGGGAGAGAAGGGAAGGAGGGAGGGAGGGAGAGAAGGAGGGAGTGATGGAAGGACTGTATGCTTTCATTCAAGTCACTTCTCTCTCCCTTTCCTGCCATTCTCTGTAGATGACTCTGAAGACCCCCAGCCATCAACATCTTCTGCTTCTTCAGCCCCAGCCACATTCACAGCAAGCAAAGGGTGGTTTGACAGATTTCAACGGCGCTATGGCCTGAAGAGTGTGTCATTGCATGGAGAAGCTGCCTCAGCAGATACAGGTGCAGCTGAAAACTTTGTCCGGCGCACCTTTAAAGATCTAATTGCAGAAGGGGACTACCATCCAGAACAGGTGTTCAACATGGATGAAACAGGCCTGTTCTGGAAGAGGATGCCTTCACGGACTTTCTTGATGCAAGATGAAGCCAAAGCCCCTGGCTTTAAGGCCATGAAAGATAGAGTGACTTTGGTCATGTGTGGGAATGCAGCAGGCTTTTTGCTGAAGCCAGGGCTAATTTATAAGTCACAAAATCCAAGAGCCCTCAAGAACAGAAATAAGAATGCATTGCCAGTGTACTGGATGCATAATCCTAAAGCATGGATTACAAAACCCCTCACGCGGGACTGGTTTCATCACTGCTTCATCCCACAGGTGCAGGTTTATTTGGCTGCCAAAGGACTAGATTTCAAAGTGCTTCTCCTAATGGACAATGCCGGAGGCCATGATGATCTGGCAGATGAACATGATGGGGTGCAAGTCGAATTCTTGCCACCAAACACCACATCGCTTATCCAGCCATGGATCAAGGTATTATCCGCGCATTTAAGGCACTGTACACGCGCAATTCTCTTGGAAGCATTGTGGAAGCAATGGAAGCTGATCAAAACTTCACATTGAAGGCCTACTGGCGTCAGTACACAATTGCATCTTGTCTGAAGAACATTCAGAGTGCCTTAGTGGATATGAAGTCACAGACAATGAATTCCTGCTGGAGGAAATTGTGGCCAGAAGTGGTGCATGATCACAGGGGATTTGCTCCCGAAGAAATTCAAGATACTGCAGTCCAGAAGTCTGTGAAGCTGGCACAGGCACTGGGTGGAGAAGGCTTCGTTGACATGACACCAGAGGAAGTCAATGGTTTGATAGATGAGCATGGCCTACCGCTGACAGATAAAGATCTGGAGGAGCTGACCAGGTCAGCGAGCGAAGAAGAGGAGGGAGCTGTAGAAGCTGAGGAAGAAGAAGATGTTGGCCTAACGCTAGAGCGGCTTGCAGAAATGAACACAACTGCTGCACATCTGCAACGCATGGCGGAACTTTGGGATCCCAACATGACTCGCTCTATACACTTTAAGGCCTCCCTTGACAACACCATTGCACCATACAGAGCCTTGTTAGCCAAGCAAAAGAAAACGCGCCAACAACTGCCCATAACTATGTTTGTCACGAAAACCAAGAGGTCTGCCACAACATCACCTGCAGCGTCCATTGTAGACATGGTGATAGAAGAAGATCCCGATTTATCCTAGTTATGCTAACCCCCCCCCAAAAAATGTTAAAAATGTAAATAAATATTTTTATTGTTTCTATCAGGATGACTAAGTGTTATTCAATGTGTACAGTACAGGTTACAGGTACAGGTAGAGGTACAGTAAGGGGATGGGAAATGGTAATTTGTGGGTTGAAAGTGTTGGGACAGAGTGGCATAGAGAAGAATGAATGAATGACTGAGTGAATGAAATTCAAACACAGGTGAGGGCTGGGGGTTTTTATTCTGTCATTGCTTAAGTGCTTTTTACGAAAGGAAGGAGGGAGGGATGGAAGGAGGACATGAGAGCCAAAAACCAGGTTAAAAATGGACTTTAAAATCAAAAGTGGCAGGTTTACTCACTGAAAGCTAGGAACTTGACCAGAAAAAACCAGGTTAAAAATGGACTTTAAAATCAAAAGTGGCAGGTTTTCTCACTGAGAGCTAGGAACTTGACCAGAAAAAACCAGGTTAAAAATGGACTTTAAAATCAAAAGTGGCAGGTTTACTCAATGAGAGCTAGGAACTTGACCAGAAAAAACCAGGTTAAAAATGGACTTTAAAATCAAAAGTGGCAGGTTTACTCACTGAGAGGTAGGAACTTGACCAGAAAAAACCAGGTTAAAAATGGACTTTAAAATCAAAAGTGGCAGGTTTACGTACTCACTGAGAGCTAGGAACTTGACCAGAAAAAACCAGGTTAAAAATGGACTTTAAAATCAAAAGTGGCAGGTTTACTCACTGAGAGCTTGGAACTTGACCTGAAAAAACCAGGTTAAAAATGGACTTTAAAATCAAAAGTGGCAGGTTTACTCACTGAGAGCTAGGAACTTGACCAGAAAAAACCAGGTTAAAAATGGACTTTAAAATCAAAAGTGGCAAGTTTACTCACTGAGAGCTAGGAACTTGACCAGAAAAAACCAGGTTAAAAATGGACTTTAAAATCAAAAGTGGCAAGTTTACTCACTGAGAGCTAGGAACTTGACCAGAAAAAACCAGGTTAAAAATGGACTTTAAAATCAAAAGTGGCAAGTTTACTCACTGAGAGCTAGGAGCTTGACCAGAAAAAACCAGGTTAAAAATGGACTTTAAAATCAAAAGTGGCAGGTTTACTCACGGAGAGCTAGGAACTTGACCAGAAAAAACCAGGTTAAAAATGGACTTTAAAATCAAAAGTGGCAGGTTTACTCACTGAGAGCTAGGAACTTGACCAGAAAAAACCAGGTTAAAAATGGACTTTAAAATCAAAAGTGGCAAGTTTACTCACTGAGAGCTAGGAACTTGACCAGAAAAAACCAGGTTAAAAATGGACTTTAAAATCAAAAGTGGCAAGTTTACTCACTGAGAGCTAGGAACTTGACCAGAAAAAACCAGGTTAAAAATGGACTTTAAAATCAAAAGTGGCAGGTTTACTCACTGAGAGCTAGGAACTTGACCAGAAAAAACCAGGTTAAAAATGGACTTTAAAATCAAAAGTGGCAGGTTTACATACTCACTGAGAGCTAGGAACTTGACCAGAAAAAACCACGTTAAAAATGGACTTTAAAATCAAAAGTGGCAGGTTTACTCACTGAGAGCTAGGAACTTGACCAGAAAAAACCAGGTTAAAAATGGACTTTAAAATCAAAAGTGGCAGGTTTACTCACTGAGAGCTGGGAACTAGACCAGAAAAAACCAGGTTAAAAATGGACTTTAAAATCAAAAGTGGCAGGTTTACTCACTGAGAGCTAGGAACTTGACCAGAAAAAACCAGGTTAAAAATGGACTTTAAAATCAAAAGTGGCAGGTTTACTCACTGAGAGCTAGGAACTTGACCAGAAAAAACCAGGTTAAAAATGGACTTTAAAATCAAAAGTGGCAGGTTTACTCACTGAGAGCTAGGAACTTGACCAGAAAAAACCAGGTTAAAAATGGACTTTAAAATCAAAAGTGGCAGGTTTACTCACTGAGAGCTAGGAACTTGACCAGAAAAAACCAGGTTAAAAATGGACTTTAAAATCAAAAGTGGCAGGTTTACGTACTCACTGAGAGCTAGGAACTTGACCAGAAAAAACCAGGTTAAAAATGGACTTTAAAATCAAAAGTGGCAGGTTTACTCACTGAGAGCTAGGAACTTGACCAGAAAAAACCAGGTTAAAAATGGACTTTAAAATCAAAAGTGGCAAGTTTACTCACTGAGAGCTAGGAACTTGACCAGAAAAAACCAGGTTAAAAATGGACTTTAAAATCAAAAGTGGCAAGTTTACTCACTGAGAGCTAGGAACTTGACCAGAAAAAACCAGGTTAAAAATGGACTTTAAAATCAAAAGTGGCAAGTTTACTCACTGAGAGCTAGGAACTTGACCAGAAAAAACCAGGTTAAAAATGGACTTTAAAATCAAAAGTGGCAAGTTTACTCACTGAGAGCTAGGAACTTGACCAGAAAAAACCAGGTTAAAAATGGACTTTAAAATCAAAAGTGGCAAGTTTACTCACTGAGAGCTAGGAACTTGACCAGAAAAAACCAGGTTAAAAATGGACTTTAAAATCAAAAGTGCCAAGTTTACTCACTGAGAGCTAGGAGCTTGACCAGAAAAAACCAGGTTAAAAATGGACTTTAAAATCAAAAGTGGCAAGTTTACTCACTGAGAGCTAGGAGCTTGACCAGAAAAAACCAGGTTAAAAATGGACTTTAAAATCAAAAGTGGCAGGTTTACTCACTGAGAGCTAGGAACTTGACCAGAAAAAACCAGGTTAAAAATGGACTTTAAAATCAAAAGTGGCAAGTTTACTCACTGAGAGGTAGGAACTTGACCAGAAAAAACCAGGTTAAAAATGGACTTTAAAATCAAAAGTGGCAAGTTTACTCACTGAGAGCTAGGAACTTGACCAGAAAAAACCAGGTTAAAAATGGACTTTAAAATCAAAAGTGGCAAGTTTACTCACTGAGAGCTAGGAACTTGACCAGAAAAAACCAGGTTAAAAATGGACTTTAAAATCAAAAGTGGCAGGTTTACTCACTGAGAGCTAGGAACTTGACCAGAAAAAACCAGGTTAAAAATGGACTTTAAAATCAAAAGTGGCAGGTTTACTCACTGAGAGCTAGGAACTTGACCAGAAAAAACCAGGTTAAAAATGGACTTTAAAATCAAAAGTGGCAGGTTTACTCACTGAGAGCTAGGAACTTGACCAGAAAAAACCAGGTTAAAAATGGACTTTAAAATCAAAAGTGGCAAGTTTACTCACTGAGAGCTAGGAGCTTGACCAGAAAAAACCAGGTTAAAAATGGACTTTAAAATCAAAAGTGGCAGGTTTACTCACTGAGAGCTAGGAACTTGACCAGAAAAAACCAGGTTAAAAATGGACTTTAAAATCAAAAGTGGCAAGTTTACTCACTGAGAGGTAGGAACTTGACCAGAAAAAACCAGGTTAAAAATGGACTTTAAAATCAAAAGTGGCAAGTTTACTCACTGAGAGCTAGGAACTTGACCAGAAAAAACCAGGTTAAAAATGGACTTTAAAATCAAAAGTGGCAAGTTTACTCACTGAGAGCTAGGAACTTGACCAGAAAAAACCAGGTTAAAAATGGACTTTAAAATCAAAAGTGGCAGGTTTACTCACTGAGAGCTAGGAACTTGACCAGAAAAAACCAGGTTAAAAATGGACTTTAAAATCAAAAGTGGCAGGTTTACTCACTGAGAGCTAGGAACTTGACCAGAAAAAACCAGGTTAAAAATGGACTTTAAAATCAAAAGTGGCAGGTTTACTCACTGAGAGCTAGGAACTTGACCAGAAAAAACCAGGTTAAAAATGGACTTTAAAATCAAAAGTGGCAGGTTTACTCACTGAGAGCTAGGAACTTGACCAGAAAAAACCAGGTTAAAAATGGACTTTAAAATCAAAAGTGGCAGGTTTACGTACTCACTGAGAGCTAGGAACTTGACCAGAAAAAAACAGGTTAAAAATGGACTTTAAAATCAAAAGTGGCAGGTTTACTCACGGAGAGCTAGGAACTTGACCAGAAAAACCAGGTTAAAAATGGACTTTAAAATCAAAAGTGGCAGGTTTACTCACTGAGAGCTAGGAACTTGACCAGAAAAAACCAGGTTAAAAATGGACTTTAAAATCAAAAGTGGCAAGTTTACTCACTGAGAGCTAGGAACTTGACCAGAAAAAACCAGGTTAAAAATGGACTTTAAAATCAAAAGTGGCAAGTTTACTCACTGAGAGCTAGGAACTTGACCAGAAAAAACCAGGTTAAAAATGGACTTTAAAATCAAAAGTGGCAGGTTTACTCACTGAGAGCTAGGAACTTGACCAGAAAAAACCAGGTTAAAAATGGACTTTAAAATCAAAAGTGGCAGGTTTACTCACTGAGAGCTAGGAACTTGACCAGAAAAAACCAGGTTAAAAATGGACTTTAAAATCAAAAGTGGCAGGTTTACTCACTGAGAGCTAGGAACTTGACCAGAAAAAACCAGGTTAAAAATGGACTTTAAAATCAAAAGTGGCAGGTTTACTCACTGAGAGCTAGGAACTTGACCAGAAAAAACCAGGTTAAAAATGGACTTTAAAATCAAAAGTGGCAGGTTTACGTACTCACTTAGAGCTAGGAACTTGACCAGAAAAAAACAGGTTAAAAATGGACTTTAAAATCAAAAGTGGCAGGTTTACTCACTGAGAGCTAGGAACTTGACCAGAAAAAACCAGGTTAAAAATGGACTTTAAAATCAAAAGTGGCAGGTTTACTCACTGAGAGCTAGGAACTTGACCAGAAAAAACCAGGTTAAAAATGGACTTTAAAATCAAAAGTGGCAGGTTTACTCACTGAGAGCTAGGAACTTGACCAGAAAAAACCAGGTTAAAAATGGACTTTAAAATCAAAAGTGGCAGGTTTACTCACTGAGAGCTAGGAACTTGACCAGAAAAAACCAGGTTAAAAATGGACTTTAAAATCAAAAGTGGCAGGTTTACGTACTCACTGAGAGCTAGGAACTTGACCAGAAAAAACCAGGTTAAAAATGGACTTTAAAATCAAAAGTGGCAGGTTTACTCACTGAGAGCTAGGAACTTGACCAGAAAAAACCAGGTTAAAAATGGACTTTAAAATCAAAAGTGGCAAGTTTACTCACTGAGAGCTAGGAACTTGACCAGAAAAAACCAGGTTAAAAATGGACTTTAAAATCAAAAGTGGCAAGTTTACTCACTGAGAGCTAGGAACTTGACCAGAAAAAACCAGGTTAAAAATGGACTTTAAAATCAAAAGTGGCAAGTTTACTCACTGAGAGCTAGGAACTTGACCAGAAAAAACCAGGTTAAAAATGGACTTTAAAATCAAAAGTGGCAAGTTTACTCACTGAGAGCTAGGAACTTGACCAGAAAAAACCAGGTTAAAAATGGACTTTAAAATCAAAAGTGGCAGGTTTACTCACTGAGAGCTAGGAACTTGACCAGAAAAAACCAGGTTAAAAATGGACTTTAAAATCAAAAGTGGCAAGTTTACTCACTGAGAGCTAGGAACTTGACCAGAAAAAACCAGGTTAAAAATGGACTTTAAAATCAAAAGTGGCAAGTTTACTCACTGAGAGCTAGGAACTTGACCAGAAAAAACCAGGTTAAAAATGGACTTTAAAATCAAAAGTGGCAAGTTTACTCACTGAGAGCTAGGAACTTGACCAGAAAAAACCAGGTTAAAAATGGACTTTAAAATCAAAAGTGGCAAGTTTACTCACTGAGAGCTAGGAACTTGACCAGAAAAAACCAGGTTAAAAATGGACTTTAAAATCAAAAGTGGCAAGTTTACTCACTGAGAGCTAGGAACTTGAGAGCAGGAAAAAACCATGAAAAATAACCATTGCCAGCCTCCGAACTGCCGTCGCCCCACCGTCTGCGCACGCGCGGCCTTAAAATAATTTTTAAAAAGATCGTGCATGCGCAGACGGTGTTTTTACTTCCGCAGCGCTACTTCGCGAAAACCCGCTCGTTGCAGAGGGTCCTGGAACGGAACCCTCGCAATAACCGGGGGATCACTGTTTTTGGACCCAATATAAAAATGATTTCTAGACTATACACCTACTTGTTAAAACAGGATACTATAAAGGAACAAGTGAAAGGGTCAATGATTGCATGGACACAAAATTTTGGATACATAATAACACTCACGGAATGGGAAAAAAATATACACAATCAACTACAAAATGACACTCGCTGTTTCCTACAAAGAAAATCTTTACAAAATGATATACAGATGGCACCTTCCACCAGCTAGGCTTTCTAAAATGTACCCAAACGTATCTTCTCTTTGCTGGAAATGTAAAAAAAATCAGGGAACATACTGTCATATGTGGTGGACCTGTACATACGCCCAAAAATTTTGGACACAAATTAAAAAAATAATGGACCAAGTCATATTGACAAAGATTATAATTAAACCAGAGCTATTTCTTCTGGGCATTTTTAGACAGAAATTAAGTAAAGAAGACAGATACCTCACCATCCAAATACTAATGGCCGCCAGGCTAACATATGCACAATATTGGAAAAACGAAGGCATTCTGACAAATCTAACTATCATTACTAAAATTATGGAATGTGCCGAACTAACAAAATTAACAATGGAAATTCAGAACAAAAATGATTCAGAGTTCTACAAGGCCTGGGAGAAATGGTTCAGATGGCTATCCAACTCTAAGGAAGACAAAGTGAAAAATAACCAAAATTGTTTAAGATGAACCAAAATAAGGATATGTATAACCAAAAATCGGATCAAAAATAACTCAATCCCTGTCTGAGTTCAATCCACTTGATAACTATCAGAAATCTACTAATATTACAATCTATGATTAAATTCTACTAACAAAAACAATAAATATAATCCATCTAAGTCGTCACAACCCAAACGTCTGCTCGCTTGCAGGTATTACCTCTCATCCTGCTATATCTCTCTCTTCTTTCTCTTTTCTCTCTTTATTTTTTCTCTTTCTCTCCCTTTTCTCCCTATCTTTTCTCTTCCCACATTACTGTTGGATTATCAAATATTACAGCTATAAGATACTTAATTAAGAACTCTGAATACGAAATATTTACATATGGACAAATACCCAAAATGTACATACAATAATATATATAAGCTGTGATATAACAATATTGTTTATCCCACTCCCCTCCCACTTTTCTTTTCTGTACTCCCATCTCCGTTCCCCCTGTTTTATTCCTTTTTGTATAAATTAATAAAGTATATTTTTTTAAAAAAATCATCATCAACTCAGAGTTTTCCAAACCTGCCCAGAAGCCGAGAGGGAAAGAGTGAGAGGGAAGGAGAGAGAGAGGAAGAGAGGAAGAGAGAGAAACAGACAGAAAAAAGAGAGGAAGGAAAAGAGAAAGGAAAAAAATGGGAGTAAGGAAGAGAGAAAGAAAATCAAAATCTAGTTTGAAACTAGCTCAACTATTTAAGTGGCATTTTGATATTGATAGAGTTGCCCTATTATGAGCTCACATAGACACACAGTACAGTATTTTATTTTGAAATTCTCTGAGGCAAAACAGGGTGGGTTGTTTGTTTGTTTGTTTGTTTGTTTATTTATTTATTTATTTATTTATTATTCCTGTGCCGCCCAGACACTATACTTTTCCGCCCACCCCCCAAAAAAAATTAGAGGGAACACTGCGCTTACTATTCAGTCGTCTCCAAATCGTCTCGAAACTTCAACTGTCAGCTTCCTATACAAGCTGTTTCTCCATCCACTAACTCAGTTGAAGTGAGTAACTGAAAAGAATCCAACAGAATCCTGGTATCATGTCTGCCTCTACTCAACTTTTGACTCCTCCCTCCCTTGGAATCCCCCCCACCCTTCAGCTCTCAAGGGAAGGGGAAGAGTTGAGGGGCCCTCAGCAGAGGGGAATCCGCAGGGTCCTGCCTAACTAGGGGCTGGACTAGGAGACCTCCAAGGCCCCTTCCAACTCTGTCCCAGCCCTAGCAGCCAACACACAGATCCCCCTCCGGCTCAGGAAGGCCAAGAATAAGCCCCCTTTGGTGTTCTTGCCTGGGTCACGAAGCAGAGCCCCCAATGGGGACCCTGGGAGGGCCACGCTCTGTGGGGCTTCCCCAGAAGTGACCACCCTAGCCTTGGTTCAATCCCACCTGTGTCCATGGACTAGTCCAGTGTTTCCCAACTTTGGCAACTTGAAGAAATTTGGACTTCAACTCCCAGAATTCCCCAGCCAGCATTCGCTCTGTGGGGCTTCCCCAGAAGTGACCACCCTAGCCTTGGTTCAATCCCACTTGTGTCCATGGACTAGTCCAGTGTTTCCCAACCTTGGCATTCGCTGGCTAGGGAATTCTGGGAGTTGAAGTCCAAATTTCTTCAAGTTGCCAAGGTTGGGAAACCCTGGACTAGGCCATCCAATTATATCCACCCCCATGGCAAAAACCGAATTCCTCCCTTTTTAGGCCTGGCAGGTTCCACTCCTATTGCCAAGGGAAGCTCAGGCACCAGACCCGAAGGGCAGCCCTTTTCCTTCTTCAGGGACGGGAGGGACCCCAGAAGCCCCATTCAGCCCAGATCCCAAAGGGGCTTTTCAAAAGGCAGCCGGGATTTCTTGGGGGGCGGTTTGAATGGAAAGGTTTATCCTCTTTGCAGAGTCGTTGGGTGGTGAGCATTGGGAAGGTCAGTCGTGAGCCCTCTGGGAGGCCTTGAAGACCCCTGGGGGTTTATCTGCACCCGCCGGGTCACCTGAATCAGGGGGCTTCCAGAGAGCCTTTGGGGGAAGCCTTTGGAGCCTGGGGAGGGCGGAACACGAGCCTACTGGGCCCACCGGAAGTTGGGAAAGAAGCCATTTCCAGGCTCCAGAGGGCAGGTAAAGGTCCGCCGGCCATCTGTGGCACCCATGCCATAGGTTCGGCATCACTGTCTTATGCAGACCTGGGCAAAGTGTGGACCGGGGGCCGGATGCGGCCCGCCCGCTGTCTGTGACCAGCCTGCGGAGGTTGGAAGGAAGAAAGGATGGACGGATGGACGGAAGGAAGGAGGGAGGGAGGGAGGTGGGAAGGTAGGAAGGTAAGAAGGAGGGAGGGAGGGAAGGAAGGAAGCAAGGAGAAATGGAGGGAGGAAAGAAAGAAGGAAGGAGAAATGGAGGGAGGGAGGAAGGAAGGAAGGAGAAATGGAGGGAGGAAAGAAAGAAGGAAGGAGAAATGGAGGGAGGGAGGAAGAAAGAAAAAATTCTCTTTTCATGCCCTTTTGCAAAAGTCCAATAAATGCTCATTTTTTAATTGTTCATTGGTTTCATTGGCCTTTCCAAGAAATTTAAAGCAACCCCCCCCCCACTTCTCAGGGAGTGGGCAATTAATTTATAATTATAATATAATTATTTATTTATTGGCAAGAATTCTAAGAGAAATATTACACATCATGCCATCACATCATTTATCTCCCAAACCACTCTTGAACATTGGCTACTCTTGAACTACTCTACAAAAAGACCTAGACTCAGTTTCTGACTGATCCAACACATGGCAACTCCAAATCTCAACCAGCAAATGCTCTGTCCTACACATCGGCAAAAAGAATCAGAACTTCAAATACAAACTGAATAAACAAATCGTCACAGATAATTCCCACTCGGTCAAGGACTTCGGGATACTAATAACTAAAGATCTTAGTGCCAAAGCCCACTGCAACAACATCGCTAAGAAAGCCTCAAGAGTTGTTCATCTAATCCTACGTAGCTTCTGCTCTGGAAATCTCACATTACTTACCAGAGCTTACAAAACCTTCACCAGACCCATCCTCGAATAAAGCTCATCTGTTTGGAACCCATATCGCATCTCAGACATTAACACCCTTGAAAATGTTCAAAGATACTTCACAAGAAGAGCCCTTCATTCCTCCACTCGAAACAGAATACCCTACGAAAATAGACTTACAATCCTGGGTCTTGAAAGCTTAGAACTACGACACCTTAAACATGATCTAAATATTGCCCGTAAGATCATATGTTGCAATGTCCTGCCTGTCAAAGACTACTTCAGCTTCAACCGCAACAACACAAAAGCACACAACAGATTCAAGCTTAATATTAACCGCTCCAAAATTGACTGTAAAAAACATGACTTTAGTAATCGGGTTGTCAAAGCGTGGAACTCCTTACCGAACTTTATAGTATCATCCCCTAACCCTGAACATTTTACCCTTAGACTATCCACGGTTGACCTCTCCAGATTCCTAAGAGGTCAGTAAGGGGCGTGCATAAGCGCACTAGAGTGCCTTCCATCCCCTGTCCTATAGTCTCTCCTATATCTCATATTTCTTCTCTACTATATCCACTATAACCTTCATTGTGTATTATTGTGTATTGGACAAAATAAATAAATAAATAAATAAATAAATAAAATGTCCTTTGTTATGATCATAAAATAAATTTGGCACTCATTCCACATTGGATTTTCCGTATTGAGGTTGGGGGAAATAGTGTGATGACTAAACAGACTGTCCCAAATTATTAAACTTCTTTTTCAAAAGGAAATGCAAGTTCCCAGCATTAAAATTTCCAGAGGTCATCACGCAAGTTGGATTGGGTGGCGTAGAAGTCAAATGAATGAATGAATGAATGAATGAATGAATGAATGAATGAATGAATGAATGAATGCAGTGCAAAAAGCCATCCTTGCAAAGAGTGGCTGAGAGGTGAGGGGTGGGGCTTAATCCCACCACTGGGTGGGCCGGATAGAGTGTGTGGGCAGGCCATACATGTCCGGTGGGCTGGAGTTTAAGGATCCTTGATCTATTGTTTGTAGCCCCTCCATCCACCCTTTCATCCCTGGGCTTGGTGCCTGGTGCCTGGTGCCAAGCAAAACAAGACAAGGCACCAAGGACCCATCAGACCTGATTTGGTCCAGCTGCTTCTTTGAAGCAGAAGACAAGAAGGAGGAGAATGGGATCTGGATTTCATCGCAGCCTGTAGCATTGGGCCCTGTCCATCAAGACACTCCCCAGTTAAACCAATGAGGTTGGGAGGAACATCAATGTCAATGAAGGCCGTTGTTCCCAGGGCCACGCAGAGAGGAGACTTCATCCCAGCTATGGTAGTTTCAAAAACCAGAGAGGCAGAGACATTTCATTCAAACTAGTACAGGGAATGATTTAAATGGAATCTGGTGAGGTCGTGGGGCTCCGGGTTTCCTGGCCTGCTATGTTTTCTGCAATTTTGGCCACAAAAGACACGAAGGTGACAGGGGTGGGAAATCCATCGGAACGACAGCTGTGGGGTTGTGTTTTTTTCAAGTCATGCAATGTTGAAGGTTGTCCTTTCGAAGTTGTCCTTGAGAAGTCTGCTCTTACAGGAGACCAGAAACCACCTCCAGTTTCCCTGCCCCAAGCAGAAACCTTGGAGGCCAACTTTTGGAAATGCAGATTTGGTCATTCCGTTCAAGAGAGGGTATTTTGCAACTCCTGGGCAGAATGGCAGGACTAGAAAGCAGCCAAGATCCAAGACAGGATGAAAGCCGTTAGCCACAATAGGCAATTAGCCCAACACCCTTTCATTTTTATTCTATTTCATTTCATTTCATTTAGAAACATAGAAGATTGACGGCAGAAAAAGACCCTGTGGTTCATCTAGTAGTCTGCCCTTATTATATTTTCTGTATTTTATCTGAGGAGGGATATATGTTTGTCCCAGGCATGGTTAAATTCAGTCACTGTGTGTTGTGGTTCAGCCTGAGTCAGATGAAAGACCAGCTGCGTCTCTGCTGGCTCCATGCCCGGGGGAGGGTGAGGGTGAAGTGGAAAGTGATGAGGAGGAACGGCCTGGGAGCCCTGGGGGGGGGGCTCTCTCAAGCCAGTAGCTTGGAGTCTCTAGAGTCATTAGATGACGAAGCACAAGCCATCATTAGTATGCGACAGAGACGTGTAGATCAAAGGAGGGATCAATTGAAGAAATATTATCACCGGTGAATGAGGAACAGCAGGGGTGGGGGGTCCTCATTAGCAGGGAAGGGTTTATAAGGCAGGCAAACTGTTTCAACAGTGTGGAGTGTTATCAGAGTGGAATTGCTGTATCTGCCTTCTCTCTCAGCGTTTTGTTCCTGGCTGGTGGCCCAGCAGTCTTGAAGACCCGTGGGAGGTTTGTGCCTGTCAGCAACAGCCTCGTTTATCATCAAGGATCCTGTGTTTTTGTATGGACAATTGCCTTTGTGTATCTGTTTGGAGTTCCAGTGTTTTCCTGACTTGTAAGGACATTTTCTGTTGGTTATTTTTCTCTTTCTCATTATAAAACTGTGTTTGGATTCAACCGGTGTGTCTGGCTTATCATTTTGGGTTGGTCATAACTTCCGGAGTGCCCAGACAGAACACTGTGGACTTGCCAACCGCGTCTGTAGGAAGTTTGTTCCAAACATCTACTATTTCAGTAAAATAATATTTTCTCACATTGCTTCTGATCTTTCTCCCAACTAACCTCAGATGGTGCCCCCTTGTTCTTGTGTTCACTTTCCTATTAAAAACACTTCCCTCCAAACTTTATTTAACTCTTTAACACATTTAAATGTTTCTGTCATTTTATTTTATTTTATTTGTTTGTTAAACATGTATAGGATAGTAGTAGTTTGTATAAACATAACGTAAGTTTAAAAAGTAACGATAAAAGAGGACAATAGGACAGTAGAACAGGATAGTAGTGGTGAGCTTATAACATCTTATAACACTGATAACTTATAACACTAGCTCATAACATCGCAGCATTCTGCAATCTTGTGATTACAATTTACATTCTTCACTATATACTTTCTTCACTGTAGTCATTGGGGAAATTAGCAGGAGGTTGTAAATGCTGATCACGTGATCATGGGACACTGTGTCAGTCTCAAGACCAGAGGGGCAACAATGAGATTCAATCAAGTCCAATCCTTTATTACCTAATGTCAGAATCTTGCCAAACTAAAGCTATAACTTTTAAAGCTATCCCCAGTGAATCTAGGAAATGGTTATTCTGAATTTTCTTCCCCATGCTCAGGATAGGGAAGGGGAGGATAAGGAAGGGAAGGGAAGGGAAGGGAAGGGAAAAGGGAAGGGAAGGGAAAAGGGAAGGGAAGGGAAAAGGGAAGGGAAGGGAAGGGGAAGGGAGATTTCCAATGCTCCCTGTCTGATTCCCACAAGGAAACTGAATGGGGAAGACCAGCCAGAAGTTGAAAGTCACTCCTGCTCCCACTGCTTTTTGGCTTACTCATTCTGTTCTTTTTTCCTTTGGACATTCTGTTTCTCTGTTTAAATAAAGAACTATATCTGAAATGATGAGCCAATGTGTTATCCAGTAGTACAGTGGTCGCTGTAAATGTAAGGGCCATCTGCCCTAGGTGAGAATGATCCTCTTTCAGAGGTACAGTATGTGCAAATTACTTTCAGGAGGAAAATATCCCCCTGGGCTTCTAAGAAGCAAATGCTCACTTAATCCTTAATGCCATTCCACTAGCTTTATACACCAGGTTTAGTGAATGCAAGAGAAAGCATGTCTCTCCAATTATTTCCCTAAGTTGCACCATTGATTCAAAACGCATGGAAAATCCCTTTTGGTTTTTCCTCCAAAATGGAACTGCTCTTAAAAGAATAATGGCCATGGTGATAGGAAAAACAAGAGAGTTAGAAATGGAAGACAGGGATCGCCAGCTTCTTGAAATAATGCCATAAGTACAATGGTGATGGTGTCATATAGGAGGAGAAAGCTGTAGGTCATGAAAGCTTCTGCCCTTTTTAAAAAAATAATTGGTTGGGAAGGTGTTGCTGAATTCCTGATTTACGTGTGTGTCAATGTATGAGCAGAGTAATCCTTGTTTACCAAGATTGTACACAAACAGAAATGTTTAGATTGAGATCAGTTGTGAATAACTACTCAGCCACACACAGATATCCTAACTTGAATTAAAATTGACTTTGAGAAAAAAAACATATGCAGATAAACAGTCTAATGTCATACACATAATATTTTTATTTTATTTATTTATTCTTTGTCCAATATACAATACATATGAAAGAGAATAGACATTAAGTAATATATATAATGATAGAAAGTAAGAAAGAAGAGAAGTAGGAGGAAAGGAGAGAAAATGTATGATATATGAGATAAGGAAAGAAGATTGGACAGGGGACGATAGGCACATCAGTGCACTTATGTACGCCCCTTACTGGCCTCTTAGGAACCTGGAGAGGTCAATCGTGGAGAGTCTTAGAGAGAAATGTTGGGGGCTGGGGGCTGACACCACTGAGTCTGACAATGAGTTCCACGCTTCGACAATAAGTCAGAATAACAATCCAAATGTTACCAAGTACGTAGTCTTTCTTACCAGTTTTTTTTTGTCATAGTCAGCAAACAAAGATCTCAAGCCTAAACACATTTTAACTATAATATATGACTACAATACAGAGAGATTGCAGAGAAAATGCAGAGCACAAGGAGGCACAATCTGAGGTTAGTTGGGGGAAAGATCAGAAGCAACGTGAGAAAATATTATTTTACTGAAGGAGTAGTAGATGCTTGGAACAAACTTCCAGCAGACATGGTTGGTAAATCCACAGTGACTGAATTTAAACAACACTGGGATAAACATATATCCATCCTAACATAAAATACAGGAAATAGTGTAAGGGCAGACTAGATGGACCACAAGGTCTTTTTCTACCATCAATCTTCTATGTTTCTATGTTTCTCTTAACAGCGAGTAGCTTACACAAAGAGAAACAGGGAGGGTGACTCAGAGAAATAAGCTATAAACTCTAGCTCCCTCTTGTGGCAGTCTGAAACATCTGCAGCCAATATATTGCCAACCCAACAGTTATGGACAGAGTCCTAGCAGTGTGATGGTGAGGAACTGTCTAATAAATTCTAACCTGAAGGTATCGAGGGGTAGCTAGAGAACTTTGTGCAAGATGTCATTTGCAGTCTTGATCTACCTACTCTTTGCCCAGCATGAATTGGTTCCCTCCTGCTAACATTCTTCTTGGCTTCCCGCTTTTTCCAGTTCAGCTCCCATGTTGGCATCCTCCCAATCTTTGGTTGCAATTACCTTCCCAAGGCCTTGCAGAAATCAGGCTCTCACTCATGCTGGCTGGGGAATTCTGGGAGTTGAAGTCCACACATCTCAAAGCTGCCAAGGTTGAGGTTCGGGGAGAGGCGGCTCTGGATCTCGGCCGATACCAATCCATCATAGACAACATTGCTTTCCAAATTAAGCGTGGAAGGTCAACCACGCAGAACATAAGTACAGTTAACGTGCATGACATAATCCCCAAAATTGACAGTCGTTGTTTTAGTTTTGACCAAACAGCTGGATTTTGTATATTATAGACAGTCATGGGAAAGCCATCGATAGGACAGTTGCTGGGATGGATATGTTGAAATGCATCTTTCTCCCAATGGCATCCCACCCCTCTGTCATGCTGGCTAGGGAATATTGGCCTGGATAATGGGGACTGCGTGCAGGAGATGTTTCCATATGCCAAGAGAGGAAAGACTCATTGAAAACCCAAACTTTGACGGATAAAGTTTGCATTGAAATTAACCTGGGAAAAAGCCTTGGCAGGTTTCACGTGTTGAACTAAGCCAAGATATATTTTAGATAAGGTTGGTTAAACAAATCTCAGTGGCTGAATTCATGCATCACTCTAAGCCAGTGGTTTTCAACTTTGGCAACTTTTAGATTGATGGAGAATTTTGTTTGCTGGAAGTCCTCTGATCTTAAAGTTGCCAAGGTTGAGAAATACTGTCCTGAGATATAAAAAGTGGTTTAGAATCCACAGGGGAGGTGGAATTCAACAGGTTCTGACTAGTTCTGCAGAACCAGTAATTATGAGTAGTTCGGAGAACTGGTAAATATCACCTCTGACTGGCCCTACTCCCATCTATTCTCTGCCTCCCGAGTCCTAGCTGATTGGGAGGAAATGGGGATTTTGCAGTATCCTTCCCCTGGAATGAGGAGGGAATGGAGATTTTACAATATCTTTCCCCTGCCACGCCCACCAAGCCACGCCCACCAAGCCACGCCTACCAAGCCACACCATGATCACTGTTCTGCCGGCATGTTTCAACTGCCCGTAATTAGAGGTTAATTAGTCCAGGAAGACAAACACCACACGATAAAAGGAAACCCCAAAGGTTTTTATAAACAGAAAAACAGAAACAGCTCCCTTTTTAAATGTCAAAGGGATTTTCTGGTAGACACAAGGCACAGGTTAAATGCAGTCCAAGTGCTCACCCAATAACTGGGAAATTGAGTCCAATTCTAAAGTCCAGAAAGTCCACACACAATCTTGAACAGCAAAAATCATGATCTTGACGAAACAATGAATCAGATAAACTGCCATGAGGCTAAAACACCAGGCTGCACTTTTATCTGTAGCAATAATTACAGCAGCCCCACTCAACCACAGGTGGCCTCATTTTCTCTTGTAATAATCCTTCAGTTGTTGTCTCCTATGCATCACTCTACACATGTGTGGATGTGTCATTAATTCTTGTTCAGAATCCAGGGATGATACAGATGATTGATCTCCTCCTGGGCTGTCTGCCAAACTCCCCTCTTCCCTGTCACTCACGCTTCCTCGGTCAGAGGAGGCTTTGTCGACAGATTCCATCGGGAGCAAAACAGGCCTGCGGCATGTGGATATTTCCCCCACATCCACCTGCAGATTCCTTGGGGCAGGAGCTGGGCCAGAGCTAACCACAACAATCACCAAGCAACACCCACAGAACCGGTAGTAAAAAAAAATTAAATCCCACCACCGATCCACAGAGATAGACATTTATTCATTCATTCATTCATTCATTCATTCATTCATTCATTCATTCATTCATATGACTTCTATGCCACCCAATCCTGTAGGACTCAGGGCGGCT
Organism: Erythrolamprus reginae; assembly: GCF_031021105.1. Classification (NCBI taxonomy): domain Eukaryota; kingdom Metazoa; phylum Chordata; class Lepidosauria; order Squamata; family Dipsadidae; genus Erythrolamprus; species Erythrolamprus reginae. The sequence goes on along the minus strand of NC_091960.1, from coordinate 26,712,996 downwards.
AAATATAAAATGTATAAAATTTATATTTTAACATGTGTGCAGCAGCATCCAAAGAGGGTATTAAAACCCGCACGTTGGCAGACACATTGCCATAATACCATCTCTGCCATCTTGAATTGTGGGCGTAGCTGAACACATAATTTTGATCAGTTGCTATGGATGAGTGCAATGCATAAGCCAGGCTGATATATTGTTTCTTAAGATTTGTGGAATCTGTGAGGGCTTAGCTAAAACTCTCTGAGCTCACCTGTGCTGCTAAATAGGGAGACCAAACATCTCTCAGAGGGGCTTACCAGAATCAGCTGAATACAGGTAACCCCTTACTTACAGCCATTCCATTAGTGACCATATGAAGTTATAATGGCATTGAAAAAATGACTTAGAAAAAATGTCCCCCAATACATCACCAGAATGTTGGAAATGTAAACAAAATCAGGGAACATACTACCACATGTGGTGGTCAGGTCAAAAAGCAAAGCAATGCTGGAACAGGTTAAGAAAATGGATTGAAGAGATAACAAACCAACAAACAGATATGAAACTGGAATTATTTTTTATTAGGAATGCCTACAGAGAACCAGGACAAAAAGCCCCATGTCCATTCCCTCCCCACTCCTGGGGGAAGGATACTGCAAAATCCCCATTCCCACCCTACTCTGGGGCCAGCCAGAGGTTGCATTTTCCAGTTCTCCGAACTACTCAAAATTTCCACTACCACTTCTCCAGAACCTTTATTTATTCATTTATTTTTGTCAATAAAGTATTGGTAGTATACAAAGATATAACACTGTTTATGTTGTGGTTGGCCCTGGGCCAGTTCCTGCTCCAAGGACTGTGGATGTTGGTTTGGGAGAATCCTCACGTTATATGTTTGGCTGCCAACAGCTTCGGACAGTGAGGATTCTGTGTCAAGGGCAGATTCTGGGAGTGAAGCAGGATCCGATGATGAGGTAGTTACAGGCAGCCCATTAGCTAATTACCCCATTAGTGAATCATCATTGGATTCAGAGGAAGAGGGATTCATAGATGCTCACAAGCACAGGTTTATGACGAGAAGGGAACAACTGTGCAAGTAGTATAGAAAATAAGGGAGAACACCTGTAGCTGGGGCAATTAGGCTAATGGGACTGCTGGTAAATTGCCAGCATCGCTGAGAGATTATCCGTTCGGTGAGAGACGAATGCTGTTTGATTTTTGACTGCTCCAGGATTTACCAGGACTTTTTGAATATTTCACAGTTAAGTACAGATTGAGAACTCTTTTTTTATTATTATTATTATTATATTTTTATTTATTTTATATGACTTACAAACATTTAGACATCAAACAATACAACATTAAACATTTACACTTGATATATTTACAAAATTTATTTTTTTTAGCAATTCTATTTACTATACCTTTTTCTTAATTTCCACCCAGTTGTAAATTTTTCCCCACACTTTGTAATTATTTTGTTGGTTTTGAATTTCGTATGTTAATTTGCTAAATTTGGCGCAGTCTAATATTTTTTTAATTACCGTTTCTTTGTTTGGAATCTTATCTTGTTTCCAGACTTGTGCATATGCTAATCTTGCAGCAGTAAGTAAGTGATTTATTAAGTCAGGGGTCGACAAAGTTGTTCAGAATCTAGGAGCCAGCCAAAAAATTTAGGAGCCAGAATTTTTTTTAAGCAAACTTGGTTTTTTGCCGAGTCTCCACCTGACATCGCTTTCACCCCCTCTGTCTCCTCCTTCCTCTCTCATCTCTTTCCTTCCTCTCCCTCCCTTTCTCTCTTTCCTTTCTCTCCCTTTCTGTCTATCCTTTCTATCTCTCACCCCTTCTCCCTCTTTCATTCCCTTTCTCTCCCTCCCTTTCTCTCTCATTCCTTTCTCTCCCTCTTTCCTTCCTATCTCTCTTTCTTTTTCTCCCTCCTTCATATCTTCTTTCTCTCCCCCTTCCTCCCTCTTTCCTTTCTCCCCCTCCCTTTCTCTTCCTTTTTCTCTATCCTTTCTACTTCTTACTCTTTCTTTCTCTCCCTCCTTCATTCAATTTTCTCTCCCTCCCTTTCTCTCCCTTTCTCTCTCTTTCCTTTCTCTCCCTCCCTTTCTCTTCCTTTTTCTCTATCCTTTCTACTTCTTACTCTTTCTTTCTCTCCCTCCTTCATTCAATTTTCTCTCCCCCCCTTCCTCCCTCTTTCCTTTCTCTCCCTCCCTTTCTCTTCCTTTTTCTCTATCCTTTCTACTTCTTACTCTTTCTTTCTCTCCCTCCTTCATTCAATTTTCTCTCCCCCCCCTTCCTCCCTCTTTCCTTTCTCCCCCTCCCTTTCTCTTCCTTTTTCTCTATCCTTTCTGCTTCTTACTCTTTCTTTCTCTCCCTCCTTCATTCAATTTTCTCTCCCTCCCTTACTCTCTCTTTCCTTTCTCTCCCTCCCTTGTTCTCCCCTGGGGCTGCCTGTGCCTGTCCTGCACCACCCAACACGGACGGACAGCCCCCGGTCGTCGGTTCGTCGCCCCCCACCCCCCCACGGAGGGAGATCAGGCTGGCGAGGGCGGTAGAACTACGTCACCAGCCACTGGAGGGAGATCGGGCTGGCGGGGGCGGCGAATCCACCTCCCCAGCCGCGCGGAGGGAAATCCGGTAGGCGGGCGGGTGGCCGCGGCTCCCTGCGCGCCCCTGGAAAAGCGTACAGGGAACGGTGCCCGGGGCCGCTTTAGCCGCCCCCCGCTCCCCCCGCCATCTCCCCGCGACTGCCTGTGCCGCTGCAGCCGCGGGCCCCCCCCCCCGCTCCCACCGCCAGTGCCGACAAGGAACCTTCAGCTGGGCGGGCGCTGCCGTGCCGGTGCCTCCGACCTCCCGGTTCCTGCTCGATGCCGCGGTTTCTGGCGCTCTCCTGCTGGGCTCCAAAGAAGGAAGGCGGGAAAAAGGCGCGAAGAATGGAGCTCTCCTTCCTGCCTGCCTTCTTTGGGACCCAGCAGGAGAGCGCCAGAAACCCCGGCATCGGGCAGGAGCGGAGAGGTCAGAGGCACCGCAGCGCCCTGCCCAGGCAGCTCTAGGCGCCAGACAACATTTTCTAGGCGCCACTGGCGACCAGGCGCCTGGGTTTGTCGAACCTTGTATTAAGTAGTAATTTTCTTTGCTATGTTTGCCTCTAATTATGCCTAATAAATACATTTCTGGTTTTATTTCAATTTTATAGCCCAATATTTCTTCCATCAATGCCCTAATTTGAATCCAATTTTTTTTTGCTTCGTTACATTGCCACCATATGTGGTAGTATGTTCCCACTTCTTTTTTACACTTCCAACATTTGTTACTAATGTTTACGTTCATTTTGGCTAGGCGCGCTGGCGCATAATGCCATCGGAAGAACATTTTATAAAGATTTTCTTTATATGGTGTTGACAAAGTCATCTTATAATTAACTGACCATAGTTTTTCCCAGTCTTCTAGCTGAATTGCATATCCAAAGTTAGTCATCCAAGATATCATGTTAGGTTTAACAATTTCTTCGATGTTTTCATAGTTTAATAGATAAATATACATTTTGGTTATAAATTTTTTGTCAGATCCTGTCAATATTTTGTCTATTTCATTTTGTTTATTATATATTCCAAATTTTACCAAGTCCCTTTTATATCTACTTTGAATTTGGTAATATGGAAGCCAATCTGTTACTATGCCTTTCTCTTTAAGTCTTTCTCTAGTTTTAAGACTTCCTTTAGTATTTAATTGGACTTCGTAGGTTATTTTTTGTTCTTGGCTTATTATATTTGGATGAATTTGAGCTTCTAGCGTGGATAGCCATCTGGGTATTTCATTATAGTGTTTTTTCCTGACTTTCCGCCAGTGTGTCAATAGTGTATTCCGAATTTGGTGTTGTTTAAACTGAGAATGTTTTGAATGTTCTTTTTCCCACAAATGTGCGTGCCATCCTTCATTTATATTGTGGCCTTCTATTGTTAGAATTCTAGGATTTTCAAGGTTGACCCATTCTTTAATCCATAGTAATTTAGTGGCTTGGTGGTATATTTCTAAGTTGGGTAAACCGAATCCTCCTCTTCTTCTTAAATCTTGTAGGGCTTTCATGTTTATTCTTGGTTTTTTATTGCACCTGATAAATCTAGAAATTATTTTATTTATTTTAGCAAAGAACGATTTGTTTCATTGTATTGGTGCTGTTTGGAAGAGATAGAGCCACCTTGGAAGTATATTAGACTTTATTGTATTGATCCTTCCCATTAAGGATAAATTTAACTTTGACCATTTTTCTAAATCTTCTTTTGTTTTTGTTAATAATTTCATATAATTTAGTTCTTTCAGTGAAGAATACCTTGTCGTAAACCAAATCCCTAGATATTTAATTTTTTTTTCTCTTTGAAAACCTGTTTCTTTTATTAATAATTTGTTTAAATCTTGATTACAATTCTTGGTTAATATTTTAGTTTTATTCCTATTTATTTTTAAGCCGGCCACTTTCCCATAGTTCTCTAATTCTTTTACTAAGTATATCATTGAGCTAACTGGGTTCTCTAAGAAGATTGAGAACTCTTGAAGGGGGGTGGCTGTGACATCTTCACAGCTGCCTTTATCTGTTCTGCTTTTGTTTTCGCTTTTCACAGCATTCCAGGCTTGTGGTTTGTGGGAGAGCACTTTGGCTGATTAAAGTGCGTGTGTACAATATTTTTCTTTTGATAAACTGACTCTTTGTTTACAACAGTGTTTGTGTTTGAATTTACACTTTGGACTTAATTGGGGCTCGTAACGTGAAGCCAGGCATAACAGTTTATATACATGATATTGGTACTAATAAGAGAGAAACCTAGGACAGGGATGGTAGGCACGCTGGTGCACTTATGCAGTCCTCTTACTGTCGGAACCTGTTCAATTTCACCTGTGGCTTTAGTACTGTATAAATTCGGATCTTTTCACTCTTTGGGTATAATCTTCCCCTTTTTCCTTCTCATGTCTTCCTTCTCTTGCTTGGGGTCAGGAGGAGGACTGGTTACAGTCCGTCTGGAGTCACCTCTCAGCAACTTAAAATCAACTGAGCAAATTCCGGTACTTGATTGTTCTCTTTTTTAAACCTCCCGATCCCAGCCTTCCACCGCCTTCATCTCCTCCTTGGGGTGAAGAAAAACCTTGCAAAATTGCTCATTCCCATCTAGACCATTGGCCTCTGCATATTTTCAATTTTACATGACGGGTGTGCTCATTAAAATCTCCGAAATCCAAATATTTTGGCGAGCTTAATCAGTTTGATTTAGAGGTCACTGGAGTAAGAATTCTCCGCAGCTTGAGAGGTTTTGAAGTAGGAGTATCCTTGTCTGGACAAAAGTTGCTCTGTGAACATTTTGAAAATGATCCAAGATATTAATATATAAATATATTAGAAACTTCATTTTTGCCATTTCCAAGGACAAAAGAGTTGGCGTCTTATACCCTTCTCTACTGACCTCCTGCCTTACCTTTACCATGAGTGGAGAGAGCCATGTTTGGGCTTCCTTTGGGCATAGAATTTCATGGGACACGGTTAGATGTTCACAATCTCTCTTAGCCTCCCTCACAAGGTTGCTACTCTGAACAGAGCATCAAAGGAGATCCTTATTTTCATTGTATTTATTTATCTGTGGGTACATCTGCCTCAATCACTTGTGGCTTCAGGCCCTTAGAGTAGGATTACAGGAAACAAGAAGGAAGGAAAGAAGGAAGGGAGGGAGGGAGGGAAGGAGGAAATATAAGTTATGTATTAAAGAAGGGTAACCAAAAGTTTTCCCACACATGCACTGCCCTTAACTTTCAGAGTGAAGGAATACTATAAATGTAATCAATCAACCAACAAATAAAGAGAAAATATCATTTTGCAGCATTCCTAGGTACACTACTAATGAAATGGAAAAGTTGATTCTACAGTTTCTTCCTTCTTTCCTTTTCTTTCCCCTTTTTTCCTTTTTCTGCTTTCTTTCCCCTTCCTTTCCCTTTCCTTCCCTTCCTTTCCTTCCCTTCTCATCCCTTCCCTTCCCCTACTTTTCCTCCTCCTCTCCTCTTCTCCTTCCCCCCTTCTTTGTGTCCTTATAAGTATAGACTGATGACACACTCTCCTTCCATTTGTCCTCCCAACAGTATCTCAATGAGGAAGTTTGGGTGAGAAGCGATAGGGAATTGCTGAGAGTCACCCAGGAAGCTTCTAAGCCAATCTGATGCAATGACTTCACCCATCACATTCTAGACGCCCACTGAGCCCTGGAGGGTCTTGTAGATGAGCCCTTGGTCACGGATGCTGTTCAGCTGAGCAAATGGTTTTCCTCTGAAATCTTGACTTTTCAACCATGCAATGGGCCTCGGACAGCCACAATGAGAGTGTGGATGTATGGATCTTATTTGAGTTGGTGTGTCAACCCCCCCCCCCCCAAGATATAATTTGAATAAACAGAGTTTCTCCATTTTTCAATGCAGAATACACTGTCAATTTAATTTTGATGTCCATCCAGTGTTGTCCATGGGTAGAACTTTTTTTAGATTGTTAGAAGGCGGCCTTTAGTATTATTATTATTTATTGGGTTTGTATGCCACCCCTCTCCGCAGACTCGGGGCGGCTAACAATGATAAAAAGCAACATGTAACAATCCAATTTAATAAGACAACTAAAAGCCCTTATTATAAAAACCAAACATACACACAAACATAACATACATAACTTGTAATGGCCTAGGGGAAGGGATATCCTAACTCCCCCATGCCTGGCGACAAAGGTGGGTCTTGAGTAATTTGCAAAAGACAAGGAGGGTGGGGGCCATTCTAATCTCTGGGGGGAGTTGATTACAGAGGGCTGGGGCCGCTACAGAGAAGGCTCTTCCCCTGGGGCCCGCCAAACAACATTGTTTGGTCGACGGGACCCAGAGAAGGCCAACTCTGTGGGACCTTATCGGCCGCTGGGATTCGTGCGGTAGCAGGCGGTTCCGGAGGTACTCTGGTCCAATGCCATGCAGGGCTTTAAAGGTCATAACCAACACTTTGAATTGTGACCGGAAACCGATCGGCAGCCAGTGCAGGCCGCGGAGTGTTGCAGTAACGTGGGTGAATCTAGGAAGCCCCACGATGGCTCTTGCAGCTGCATTCTGCACGATCTGAAGTTTCCGAACACTTTTCAAAGGTAGCCCCATATAAAAAGCGTTGCAGTAATCGAACCTCGAGGTGATGAGGGCACGAGTGACTGTGAGCAATGACTCCCTGTCCAAATAGGGCCGCAACTGGTGCACCAGGCGGACCTGGGCAAACGCCCTCCTCGCCACAGCCGAAAGATGATGTTCCAATGTCAACTGTGGATCGAGGAGGACACCCAAGTTGCAAACTCTCTCTGAGGGGGTCAATAGTTCTCCCCCCAGGGTAATGGACGGACAGATGGAATTGTCCTTCTTGGGAGGCAAGACCCACAGCCACTCCGTCTTGTCTGGGTTGAGTTTGAGTTTGTTGACACCCATCCAGGTCCCAACAGCCTCCAGGCACCGGCACATCACTTCCACTGCTCCGTTGACTGGACATGCTGTAAACATTGACTTTTCTTGGCTGAACTCTCCCCATTTCACCCCTGTTTTGTTTCATCCATTGAGGGGAAACTTTCTCATTATTCCAGATGTTCTTCAGGTTCAGCTTTTATACTCCAGTTTCCTATAATTAGTATGATAGCCCTTGTTCTAATCTGCATCTCCAGTGTGTTGTAGCAGGTCCCCACAGAATTATTCATCTTTCAATTTTATTTTTAAATCTAAGTAGACTTGAATCTTTCTATTCTTCATTGGGCTTTTCTGGGATTGGAATCAATATTCTTCCATAATTTGGAATGTTGAATCCAAATACGTATTTGTGTTCATAATGAAGTCTTCCCACTTTCTTTGATAGTTTTTTCATCTACCATAAAAACACGGGACTCCTCTGAAATGACTCCTTCCTTCCCGTTTCAGTTGGCTGATTCCTAGACCAGAGTTTCCCAACCTTGGCAAATTGAAGAGATTTGGACTTCAACTCCCAGAATTCCCCAGCCAGCGAATGCTGGCTGGGGAATTCTGGGAGTTGAAGTCCAGACACCTTCAAGTTGCCAAGGTTGGGAAACACTGTCCTAGACAATCTGATTTCTGTCTTCACATTTCTCTCCTATCACACCAATTTGGCCAATGTTCACTGCTCAAAGATTTCAGGTGCCAAGGATGCACCTCTTGCAAGGTCAAACTGTCCTCCAGCGTTCACATCACAAGCACTACTTCTATTTCTGTTTTTTCCCTCACCATCTCATTGCATACTGTACTCCAGTGATTTATTTTATTTATTTATTAGTCAAACAAGTATAGTATTTATTTTTTAAATTTTTATTTATTTATTTATTTGTCCAATACACAAAACACATCGAGGGGAATGGGCATGAAGTATTACATACAAGGAAAAGATACGAAAATGGGGGAGAAGATATATGAAAGGGAGGAAAGATATATGACATATGGGATAAGGGGAGACAAATTGGACAGGGGACGAAAGGCAGGCTAGTGCACTTATGTACGCCCCTTACTGACCTCTTAGGAACCTGGCGGGGTCAATCATGGATAGTCTAAGGGTGAAATGTTAGGGGTTAGGGGTTGACACTACTGAGTCAGGTAATGAGTTCCACGCTTCGACAACTCGATTGTTAAAGTCATATTTTTTTACAGTCAAGCTTGGAGCAATTAATATTGAGTTTGAATTTGTTGCATGCTCTTGTGTTGTTGTGGTTGAAGCTGAAGTAGTCATTGACAGGCAGGATGTTGCAGCATATGATTTTGTGGGCAATACTTAGATCGTGTTTTAGGCGTCGTAGTTCTAAGCTTTCTAGGCCTAGGATTGAAAGTCTGTTTTTGTAGGGCATTCTGTTTCGAGTGGAGGAGTGAAGGGCTCTTCTGGTGAAGTATCTTTGGACATTTTCTAGGGTGTTGATGTCCGAGATGTGGTGTGGGTTCCAGACAGATGAACTGTATTCAAGGATGGGTCTGGCAAATGTTTTGTAGGCTCTGGTGAGTAGTGTGAGATTGCTGGAGCAGAAGCTGCGTAGGATCAGGTTAACAATTCTGGAAGCCTTTTTGGCGATGTTGTTGCAGTGGGCTTTGGCACTTAGATCGTTTGATATTAGTATTCCAAGGTCTTTAACTGAGTGGGGGTTGGCTGTGATATTTTGTTTATTCAGTTTTATAGTACATTATTCAGTATTATAGTACATATTAACATAAATAATATAACATAAGTAGAACGTAGTAATAGAAAGGATAATAAGAAAGTAGGACAGGGACATTAGGCACATAGGTGCACTTATGCACGCCCCTTACAGACTTCTTAGAAAAGGGGAGAGGTCAATTGTAGATAATGTAAGGTTGAAGATTTTGGGGTTGGGGGAAGCAACAACAGAGTCAGGTAATGAGTTCCAAGTGGTGACCACTCTATTGCTGAAATCGTATTTTCTGCAGTCAAGTTTGGAGCGATTTACATTCAGTTTGTATCTATCACATACTCTTGTGTTGTTGTTGTTGTTGTTAAAGGTGAAGTAGTCACTGACAGGGAGTACATTATGATGTATGATTTTATGAACAACAGTTAAATCAGTTCGGAGACGACGTAGTTGTAAATTTTCTAGATTTAGTACTTGAAGTCTGGAGGAGTAGGGTAATTTGTTACGTGAGGAGGAGTGAAGGACTCTTCTTGTGAAGTATTTCTGGACTCCTTCGATTGTATTAATGTCTGATATGAAGTGTGGATTCCACACAGGTGAGCTATATTCTAGAATAGGTCTGACAAATGTTTTGTATGCTCTGGTTAATAAATGAGTTTTTCTAGAGAAGAAGCTATGTAAGATTAGGTTTACAATTCTTAAAGCCTTTTTGGCAATGCTGTTACAGTGGGCTCTAGTACCTAGGTCATTGGAAATGAGTACTCCAAGGTCTTTGACTGAGTGAGGGTCCACTGTTAGTTCAGTTTTACTGAATGGGGAACCTCTTTTTCCTCGGGTGCCGAAAGAGCATGGGTGTGCGCTATTGCACATGTGTGTTTTCCCACAACCATAATTCAATGCCTGGGGAGGGCGAAAACAGTTTCCCCCGCCTCCCGGAGGCCCTCTGAAGGCAAGAAACAGCCTGTTTCCCAACTTCTGGTGGGCCCAGTAGGCTCGCGTTTTGCCCTCCCCAGATCCCAAAGGTTTCCCCGGAGCCAGGAGAGGGTAACAATGCCCCCCATCCCCCTGGAGGCTCTCTGGAAGCCACAAACACCCTCCCAGAGCCTCTGTGTGAGCCAAAAATCAGCTGGCCGGCATAGACATGCACATTGGTGCTGAGCTAGGGCAATGGCTCACGTGCCAGCAGAAATGGCTCCACGTGCCATAGGTTCGCCATCACTGCCCTATACTCCTTTTATCTTCAGGTATCATCTTGACAGAGACCTGTTTGCAAAATCCCATGAATTTTCTATACTGCCAGGGGCGGGATTTTATTTCCTTCTGTGATCCATCATCCCAACCGTGGAACCTATAGAAACATTGGGATGTGCAAGCAGTGTACCTACTGCCATACATAGTACATTTGCATAACCATTGTTGATTGGCCAATATAGCAGTGCCAGATTTGAATGCCTGTCATTGATTCGCCGAGCTGCAGGGAAACCCTTAAAAGCAGCATCAGTAAAAAAAAAAGCAAACTCCATGTTTGCTATGATTAGGAAGGGAATCGAAAATAAGTCTGTAAGGGTTGTGTTGTATTGCCTCTGTACAAATCAATGGTGAAACCACACTTGAAGTACTGTGTATAGTTCTGATCACCCCACCTCAAGAAGGATATAATAGAACTGGAAAAGGTGCAAAAAAGGGTAACAATTATGATCAAGGAAATGGAGCACCTCCCTTATGAAACCAGGTTGCAAACGCCTTGGTCTCTTCAGCCTTGAAAGACGGCGTTTAAGGGGTGACTTGATTGAAGTGTATAAAATCATGCAAGGAATAGAAAAGGTGGATAGAGAAAAATTATTTTCTCTATCACACAATACTAGGATGAGGGGGCACTCCCTAAAGTTCATAGGCAAGAAAGTGAGGACAAATAAAGGGAAATATTTCTTCACCCAGAGGGTCACTGGTTTATGGAATTCACTTCTAGAATTGGTCGTAACAGCCTGGATGGCTTCAAGGCAGGATTAGACAGATTCATGGATGCCAAGTGTATCGGTGGTTATTGAAGTGGATGTCCATGTGCCGCCTCTATGTTGGCTGAGGCAGGCAGGATTCCCTTGGGTACCATTTGTTGGGGGGTCAAGAGAAAGGGAGGGTTTTGCCTTCTCTTTCTGCTCAAGATCCCCATGTACAATTGGTGGACCACTGTGTGACACAGAATGCTGGAGTTGATATATAGAGCGCTGGTGAGACCACATTTGGAATACTGTGTTCAGTTCTGGAGACTTCACCTACAAAAAGATATTGACAAAATTGAACGGGTCCAAAGACGGGCTACAAGAATGGTGGAAGGTCTTAAGCATAAAACGTATCAGGAAAGACTTAATGAACTCAATCTGTATAGTCTGGAGGACAGAAGGAAAAGGGGGGACATGATCGAAACATTTAAATATGTCAAAGGGTTAAATAAGGTCCAGGAGGGAAGTGTTTTTAATAGGAAAGTGAACACAAGAACAAGGGGACACAATCTGAAGTTAGTTGGGGGAAAGATCAAAAGCAACATGAGAAAATATTATTTGACAGAAAGAGTAGTAGATGCTTGGAACAAACTTCCAGCAGACGTGTTTAGTAAATCCACAGTAACTTACTTTAAACAGGCCTGGGATAAACATATATCCATCCTAAGATAAAATACAGAAAATAGTATAAGGGCAGACTAGATGGACCATGAGGTCTTTTTCTGCCGTCAGTCTTCTATGTTTCTATGTTTCTATGATGGGCTTTGGCCTGATTCAGCATGGCTCTTCTTATGCTCTTAATTATTTGAAGTTACAAAAGACCCTCCAAAAGCTACTTACATCCCAGTTTTTAAGTTCCAATGTCCCCTCTGCAAGGGTGATATAAGGCACTGACCCATATTTATGGCCACTTGCAGCGCCCGCGTCACATGACAGCAATTTACACCAGCATTGCTGGAAACCAGTTCTTAGTTCTGTTTTCCAGCAAAACCAGCCCATCACATTGAACCGATCTAAATGCAGTTCATAAAATCATCTGCCACATTGTCCTACCTGTCAATGACTACTTCAGCTTCAATCACAACAATACACGAGCACACAATAGATATAAACTTAACATAAACCTCTGCAAACTAGACTGCAGAAAATACGACTTCAGCAACAGAGTGATCAATGCCTGGAATTCACTACCCGACTCTGTGGTTTCTTCCCCAAGCCCCCAAAACTTTAACCTTAGATTGTCTACTGTCGACCTCGTCCCATTCCTCAGAGATCTGTAACAGGCATGCATAAGCACACCACTGTGTCCATGGCCTCTGTCTTACTGTCCTATTGTCCCCATTTATACTTACTTACTGTTATCTTGGATATGTTTGACAACTAAATAAATAAAATAAAATAAATATATGACAAACAATGAATTTGCTTAACAACTACGTGATTTGCTTAATAACCACCATGAAAAAGACTGTAAAATTGTATCCAGTCTTCTGTGTCTCTTTTTATAATTGTCAACCTCACAGTCATAATTCGAGAACTCAGTGTATGATTAAGAAAAAAGTCAATCAAATTGCTGTGATCGTGTAATAATAATAATAATAATAATAATAATAATAATAATAATAATAATAATAATAATATATTAGACTTGTATGCCGCCCCTCTCCAAAGACTCGGGGCGGCTCGCAACAATGATAAAAACAATATTATACTAGCACAAATCTAATATTGAAAGAAATAACTAAAACCCTATCATATTAAAACCAAACAACACAAAAATACCAAACATCAATTATAAGGAGCCTGGGGGAAATCCCCCATGCCTAGCGGTCTTGAGTAGTTTACGAAAGACAAGGAGGGTGGGAGCAGTTCTAATCTCCAGGGGGAGTTGATTCGAGAGTGCTGGGGCTGCCACAGAGAAGGCTCTTCCCCTGGGGCCCACCAGACAACACTGTTTAGTCGACGGGACCCGGAGAAGGCCAACTCTGTGTAATGACATTCTATCCTTTTTTATTGGGTGTCACACATAATGATGAGAACAAAGATAGCTTTTGAACCCAGCTTCCCCCAGATCATCAATGACAGAGGTACCACACTGATTATTTTTCTCACTCAAAGCAAACTGAGTCCTATCTCCATTTCGTGTCATTTTCATATCTAAAACCGACTGCTTTAAGGTCAACTACAGCACAACACGTATGAAAGTTACACTCAATGGAAAGTTGGATAAAATTTTCCTCATCAGTTTGAGTGTCAATTATTTGTAGCTAAGTTATTATTTTGAATGCTGAGCCAATGTTCTGGTTTGAATGGCTGGCTTATTCTTGATTTTTTTTTTAAAATGGTTTTCTATAACTGTCAGCCTGATTTGTGAGATAGTTTTACTGTTGTTTGTAAAGTTTTTAAAAATTGCAACGTTGCATCGTTTGCTTTATACAAGCCATTATGGGAGGGAATTTTGAAAGGTTGGAGGAAAATATTGAAAACAAAACCAAGCAGTTATTTGGGGTTCATCTGAATCTTCTTCCAATCTAGTAACTGGACTGTTGCTGACCATATCAATGGCCACAAGAATGTAAGAAAAAAAACTGGCTGCCCTTGAATTGAACTCAAATCTCCGTGAGTCCATGGACACGTCCATGCAGTAGTGTTGGCAGCAGGACAAAAATGGCTGAGGATTGAACTCTGAGATGTTTTTTCCAACGCCCTAATTTACTCCCTAACTCTGGAGCATCCTGATGGTTTCACATTAAAGCGCTAACTAGAACTCAACTATGTTTACTTCTAAACTCAAACCAGGCTCAAGCAATTTCACATCACAATGATGCATGGTAAACCTCAAGACACAACCATAATGCAACCTGCCCATTATGGTTGTATGTTGTGAATGCAATTTGATGACTTTTTTCCCCTGGTGGTGGTTGTTAAGTGAGCACCCTTCATGGCACCGGAGCAGGGTATCTACGAGACCGTCTTCTGCCGCACGAATCCCAGCGACCGGTTAGGTCCCACAAAGTGGGCCTTCTCCGGGTCCCGTCAACAAAACAATGTCGTTTGGCGGGGCCCAGGGGAAAAGTCTTCTCTGTGGCGGCCCCGGCCCTCTGGAACCAACTCCCCCCGGAGATTAGAATTGCCCCCACCCTCCTCGCCTTTCGTAAGCTCCTTAAAACCCACCTCTGCCGTCAGGCGTGAGGGAACTGAGATATTCTTTCCCCCTAGGCCTTTACAATTCATGCATGGTATGTTTGTATGTATGGATGTTTGGTTTTACAATAAGGTTTTTTTAGTTGTTTTAGTATTGGATTTACATGCTGTTTTTTTATTAC